>NW_027269264.1:35048243-35173243 GCF_023055355.1 Agelaius tricolor | reverse complement strand
GACTGTAAAAGGTGGTTTGTGTAAAACTGTACTATTACTGCATTGTAATGGTTTATGAAAAACTGTATAAAAATCATTCTACTGTTTACACTGAAGGACCTTCAGTGTAACAGCAGCACCATTAGAATGTATGCTTGCTACATGAATCATAAATTTGAACTAATATGAAATACTATGTATTTTAGTAATAATATGTACTAAAAGATGTTTTAAAATGGACTAAGTTTTAATAATGGTCATTGTCACAGTCTTCCTGCAGTTGCATTTATGCTCAGTGAGCTAACAATCTGTGGCAGTCTTGGACAATAGTAACAGTAATACTCTACATTAGTAGGACCAAGATAATTGCAAAAGTAGATGAGAAAAAGTTACCTGCCTAATTTGCCATCAGTCATCCACATAGTTAAAGGCCTTAACCATGGCCACAGCTACTGCCTACATTCAGTGTCTGTGTGTGCACAGTGGAGCCTTCATTAGAGACATCCATGGGGTGAGACTTTTGACGGCAGCATGCTGTGCTTGATGTTGCTTGCATTGTTCTGAGCAGTGTGGGTGGGATTGGGTGGTGTTTCTTCTTATGAGTGTGAAAAGAAATGTTGTTGAGAAGGGTGAATATGTCTTTTGACACCACGAATTTTATTCCTGAGTCAAAACAATAGTGCTTTTAAATTTAAACAAATAAACTGAAGGTAATTTGTTTTAAATAAACCTCTTCGTTGCTTAACAGACTACTAACTAGTGCAGGATTTTTTTTTCTTGCTTTTTAAGGGTGGAAAACAAAGCTTAAGGAAAGCAAAACACAGAAAAACAATGTTGTCATGGCCTCAGATCAGCTGTAATTTTTTGCAGTCTAAGGACTATGGATTCGTTTAGGTTAAAATATTATGTGTATAATTAAATAAAACTTGGAGAAAATTGGCACGTCAATATCAAGTATAAGAGATGTAGTGTGGTGCACACAGAGATTCTTCTCCTGCATTGAGGAAGTGCTGACACAGATGTCTACATGCAGTGAGTTCAGTGCTTATTTCAGGTTTTTGTCCTTGTGAGTAGTCTACTGTGAATTAGGATCATCCTGATAGAAGCCAGAATAACATGTTGCATTCTTCAACAACAGTGTAGTGAACGAGATTCAAATATAGTTGTATGAAGGTGGAAAAGATGTAATTTATATGCTGGCATTCGTAAATACCTGTACTAGATTTTTAATATAGTGAATTAAAAGTAGAATTCACTTTGGCTTGTGGGTAATACTGTGTTATTACCCACAAGTGTAATATGTGTTTCAATTAAATTATACACTTTTCCCAACAGATTATGTCCTTTTCTGGGGAAAAATGAGCTAGATGCTTCTATTGAAAGGAACCAATATGCAGGAGTTGTTATTGTATAAATCTAACTGTAAGATTGTACATTATGGCCAGTAGAGTACAGTGTGTTTTCACTTTAGAGGTCTCTGGAGTACTGGCTGTTTGCCAAAAATCAAAATACTGTACTAGAAACCATTTGTAGGAACTTCTTTGAAGTCATTTAGACTCAATGCCAAAATCCATATTAATCCTTCTCAGTAATGTCCACTATTTCAAATTCATAATTAGGATGCAAGGTGAGGCTGACACCTTACTCTGTTTTTCTAACTCCTGAACTACTTCAGGTAATCAGAGAATCAAAGAATCATTGAGTTTGAAAAAGACCATTGAGTCCCACTGCAAACCTAACACTGCTGAGGCCACCACTAAACCATACCTCGAAGTGTGGTTCTCAGACTTTGCCATTTAGTGGTCAGTGGAAGAATGGAATCACTGAATTGAAGTAAATTACTTGGTTTTGTATTGGGAGAATGCCTTTTATTTGAAACACCTAATGACTAAGTGTTTTGTGCTGCTTGATGAAAGTCTCACATATGCATCAGCCACCAGACCATGTGGTTTTCACCTCGTGGAATCATACATAGGACAAAAGGACAGAAAATCTTGAGCTATCCCATACACAGATATGAATTTTACCAGTTGAAGTGTAGGAATTTTCTGTTAGTGTTCCTACAAAAAAATTTTCCCTCGTGTCTTTTTAAGCCCTTTTTATAGGCCACTAATGGTCCCAGCAGACCTTCTGGAAGAGAATGTGTACTTCTGAATTTATACCAAGGTTTGTATCCCATAATTATGTGACTGACTTTAGCGCTTCCTTTCATGCTTGTTTAATAACTTAGACTTAATCATGAGAATATTCTCATTTTGTTGCTAATGGAGTTTTTTCTTATGTGACATTTAAAAAGATTTTACTAATATTTTCATTTGATTATTCATGTGATTCATTATGTTCAGTAGAAGAAAAAGGCAAAGATGCCAAATCTCACCTAAAACCAGGTGTTATTGTAATACAAAGCTTTAGGCTCCATTATTTATGCAAAATGCAAGCTGTCTCACTGGCCTCCAGTTACACAGAACAGGTGCACACTCTGTTTTGAAAGTTCTTGATTAGTCTGGTATGGAACTGCTAAGATTTTTCTGCTGTTCATGAACTCCAGGTTAAGGCCCAATTCTCGTTCCTTTATATGGTATAGTCATATTTATGCTCAAAGAGCAATAGTTTATGTAGAGTAACTGCAATTGTGTTTAGCTGATTCTATTTTAAGAAAACCGTATGAAAAAATCTAAGGGATATAAAAGTATTAGAAAATAGATAATTTAGTACTACCAAAGATTTTGATCATCTCTGGATTCACAGCTTATATCTGTGAGCAGGTGGAAAGCTGTGGGTAGGAGTCAGAGACTGAGGCAACAAAGGGAACCTTTGGCTGGGCTCTGCTACAGCCACCTGACCAAGGGGAGCCCATGGACCAAACCTTCCTGCTCCAGCACAGGAGGCATTGTGCCTGAGGGTCATGGCCTGCAGGGGAACTCAGCCACCCCAGCAGCTGTTGGGAAAGTAGCTTGGAGGGCTGAGGCAATCCAGGAGACTCCTGGAATGCGTGGAGGATAACTTCCAGAGCCAGGTGAAGACAGCCCTGCCAGAGGGAATGTGGTACAGGATCTGTTGGTCACCAGTGCAAGTGAGCTAACTGGGCACCAGGACTGGAGGCAGCCTGGGCTGCAGGGATCACACACTGCTGGAGTGTGCAGCCCTGAAGGATAGGGCTTGGGTAAGGAGTAAAAGTTCAGCTCTTGAACTTTAGGAAAGCAGACTTCCAGTCCTTTGGAAACCTAGTCTGTGAGATCCCCTGACAGACTGCCCTCAGGGACAAGGGAGTAGAAAAGAGCTGGCAGATCTTTATTCAGTTCTTCCAAACAGCATGAGAGCTGGCAATCCTCAGGAGCAAGAAATCAGCCAAGGGGGGCAAGTGACCGGCATGGCTGAGTAGGAATTTGCTGGTCAAAGTTAAGGGAAAGAAACCAGGACAGGTGACCTAGAAGAGTTTGGAGATGAAGCACAGCTGTGTAGGTAGGCCGTGAGAAAGGCCAAGGCAACAAAACTGGACCTGAACCTGGCAAGGGACACAAAGAATAATGGGAAGGGCTTCTACAGGTACATTAACCAGGAAAAGAAGGTCAAAGAAGGGGTACCCTCTCTAATAAACAGCACTGGAAAACCGGAGAACTGGTAACAACAGAAATAGAGAAGGCTGAGGTTCTTAACAACTTTTGCCTTAGTCTTCAATGGGAAACTCTTCCCACACCTCTTGACTGAATGGATAAGAGGATGAGGACTGGGAGAGCCAGGTCCTTCCCACTGGAAGAGATGGTGAGGTTTGTGACCACCTGAGGAACCTGAATGTACCCAAGGAGATGCATCCCAGAGTCCTGAGGGAATTGGCTGATGTAGTTGCATGGCTACAGGAAGGGCAGGTCCTGTCTGACCAAGCAGTGGCTGTGATGGGTTGACTGCATCAGTGGGTAAGGGAAGGGTTACAGATAGCATTTTTCTGGACTTCAGTAAAGCCTTTGACATGGTCCACTACAAGTGATAGGAGCTGGGAAAAGGGTAGGACACTGGGGTACTAGAAGTACCATCATAAAAGGTTAAATTGCAATGAAGTAGGGTGTGGGGATCAGATGGGATCCAAGCATGAAGAGGGATAATGGGACAAGTGGGATTTCCCTGTGGTTTTGGGCTCCTTTCATCCTGCCCTCCTGCTCTCCCTATTTTGCCTCCCCCTCTGTCTAATTGGAGAGATGTACTTGATGGGTGGACTGTTTTATGGATAAGAAAGTGTTTGGATGGCCGCATTCCAGAGAGTGGTGGTCAGCATCTCAGAGTCCTGATGGACATCAGTGATAAAGTGGTGTCACTCAGGAACCAGTGTTATTTAGTATCTTCATTAATGACAGACAAAGGGATCAAGTGCACCCTCAGCAAATTTGCAGATGACACCACATGAAGTGGTACAGTTGCCAGACCTAAAGGACAGGATGCCATCCAGAGGCAAATGGACAAGTTCTCTCATAAGAGCTTATGGGTATTTCATGCAGTTTACCAAGGCAAAGTGCAAGGTGCTGCCTGTGGGTCAGAGCAGCCCTGGTACCAGCCCAGGCTGGGGATGAACAGATCCCAGCAGCCCTGCCCAGAAGGAATTGGGGGTGCTGGTGGCTGAGGCTGGACATGACCCAGCCATGGGCACTCCCAGCCCAGAGAGCCACACGTGTCCTGGGCTGCATCCAGAGCAGGGTGGGCAGCAGGGCCAGGGAGGGGATTCTGCCCCTCTGCCCTGCCCTGCTGAGACCCCACCTGCAGGGCTGCATCAGCTCTGGGCTCCCAGCACAGGAAGGACAGGGACCTGCTGGAGGGAGTCCAGAGGAGGCCACAGAGATGATCAGAGGGATGGAGCACCTCTCCTGTGAGGAAAGGCTGGAAAAGAGAAAGCTTTGGAGTGACTTAATTGCAGCCTTCTGGTACCTGAAGGGAGTCCACAAGAAAGGTGAAGAGGGACTTTTTACAAGAGCCTACAGTGACAGGACAAGGGGCATGGATTCAGACTGAAAGAAGGCAGGTTTAAATTAGATATCGTGAAGAAATTCTGTTCTGTGAGGGTGGTGAGGCACTGGAACAGTCCAGTCAAGTTATGAATACCCTATCCCCGGAAGTGTTCAAGGCCAGGCAAGAGCTCTCACCAACCTGACCTAGTGAAAGGTGTGCCTGCCCATGGCAGGCACATTGGAGCTTGATGATCTTTATGATTCCTTCCAATCCAAGCCATTCTATGATTACCTTGAGCATGTGATTCTTCTTGGAAGGATGATTTGAAGTCATACAAATGTACAAATATTACAGTTAAAAAAAAAAGGGCAGAGAAACATTTAATTTTGGCAATGTTACAGAAGCAGACTATGGGCAGCATAATAAAAGTGGTCTTTTGTTTGAGATCTATCTCTGGGTGATTTAAAAATCAGTGGAAGCTATTTGAGCTGTTTTGAGTTTTATTTCTTTTGATTTTTATTTTTCTTGCAAGGTTTTGGAGACAAAAGTATTAATCTAAAGTATTAATCTATCAATATTGAAATCAAGTAACAATTCTGGGAACTCGTTTTATAGTGTCTGAAATTGTCTGAATCCAGTAACGGTTTAAAGATACAATCATTAATATGGTAACTTTCAATTAGCCTCATTGACATGTTATTAATTACAGGAAGTGTGAAGCCTAAAAGTTGGTGACAACACAAAAAGAAAGGAGTTAGGATGTATGCTTTTAGAAGATATTTGGTAGATGTAGAGCAGTTAGAGGCACCTTTGGTGAAAAGTGTTTTCCAAAATTCAGCATATGTCCTTGAGTGTCTGTATGCCTAGGTAAATTAGCCCAAATAAAATGACGGTATCCAGTGCTTTTCTTAGATTGTACAAAATAGGAGCTATCTTGATTTCTTGTGTGGTTTCCTTGCTCCCTGTCAGGGGATTCTGTCATCACTTTGGCAATCCATGTTATTTTGTGACTTAGGTATGCTGTAATGTTGGGATTTCCAACAGCCTCTTGAAATAATACAAACTAGGAAGCTGACATTCTTTGCTTGCACTTTATTTTATCTATTTATGAATTAATAGTTGTTTTTTTTAAGAGCTGTATGAGGGAGATATTGCCTGGTGACTGTGAGTAATATATAACTGTTAATTGAGCAAAAGATCATATTTCCTGCCACTAGCTTACTTTTGTTTTTATGTTTTTCCACCTTTCTCCTAATACTAAAAAATTATAGTTAAGTTGCTCTCATGGCTTCAGTTGAAAGATCATGTAAATGTGGCTGGACTGTGTGATAGCCCTTCTCCTCTTAGCTGTTGCAGAGTTACTGGAGCATAGCCTCACTATGAGTGTGAGAGAGGTTATAGCTCTCACAGCTCAGTAGGTAATTCTTGGATTATGTCATAGATATTGCCAGTAGGAGGATTACTTAGATTAAATGTTGTAGTCCACTGCTTTAACAGAATGTAAATTAGAGGAGTAGAATTATAATTTTCCTCATCCTTAGAAGCAAATTTATTTTCTTAATAATACATATTTTATCCAAACATATTTATGAGCTATGATCAAAATAAGTCTATGTTCATTATTGCAGGATTTTTATACTAAAGAATAAGTACAAAAGAAAACAAACAGAATTTTGTGTCTGTGGTAATAATAGTATTAATAGTAACAATGCTTCTTTAAGATCTCTCTCAGACCAAACCATTCTGATTCTTTGTGACTCTGCGGTACTGCGGAGAGGAATGTATGACCGCCTCTCTTTTCTGTAGTAGGTTTAATAAGCCATATAGTGATTTTTATTTTAAATAATTAGGGAAAATAGTTTTTTGCATCAATGTAAGCTTAATTAATAAGAACTTACTGAGCTGGCAAAAAGAAACATGTTCATATTGGGAGGATTCAGTGGTTTGTAACTAGTTAGCTTAGTTGCAATAAAGAAAGCCACAACTACTACTGTCAGTGATCTTACACTTTTCCCTTTTTTTCTCCATGATTGGTGGGGGGGAGGGGGGCAGAACCCTGATGTTGCTCTTGTTCTTATACAAGAGCTAGTTTAAAGATACTTCTTTTAGGGTGATGTTTTATCTTTCAGCATGTGCAGTTAGCCTTTTGGCTAGACCAATTGGTACCAAGAAAGTGTAAACGTACAGTATCAGTGTGGAGTCCCTACATGTGGTTGCTTTCAGTCAAAATGGGGTGGGAGGACAGTCAGTATTTTAATTTTTTTTACTGTCTTTCTAAACAGCTGTATAAAAAAAAGTTTTGCGAGTTTAATCTTAATAATCTAAACCCAAAAAAGCAGACACACTCTGTCATAAAATAACTATTAGTGACTAGTTTGTATCCTATAAATCTAACTTGAGTTGATAATATGGTCCATTACCAGCTAACTGCACAGAGTATTTTTCATTTTACACTCTTCAGTTACTTTTTAGTGAAGTGTTAAAAAATATGAAGCTTTTCTCCTCTCTAAAATTGCACACTGTCTGTCTGTTATTAGGGAGATAACAGCTCTTATAAATGTTTCAGTAAGCATTAAGTAGACAGTTATGTGCACTCTCATTCCACGCTTATTTGCTTACTGTAATAAACTGATAAAATATGTGTGGTTTGTCTCTGTGTATCTGCAGGCATCATGAGTCACATAGATTTCCTTTAGAAATAATGTTGTGTCTGCAGAATTGATTGGTTATTTTCATAAACCATCCAAAGGTACACAAACGACTTCTATTATTTAAACATGCTGTGTAAGATTTGTAGGAGATTATCTCCTGGTTAGTAGATGCTTCTTGTTCTGTTAACTCTGTGTGGTTTTATTTTAACCCTAGAGTGATTGCAGGTACCTGCCCCATGGGTTTTATCGCAACTACTTTAAAAATTTTAGAATTAAAACAAAAAACTGCTTACCAGACTGATGGCAGCTGTTAAATACATCACATTACAGTCACATCAGCCTTTGTCAGCTCAAAATCCTTACTAGCAAGTAGAGGTTTTGAAAACTCCAATTTTCCAGAATTAAATTGCTTTGTTCAACATATGTATGTTTTATTTATTTTCAGTACTGCCACATTAAATGCAAGTGAAAATTAATGTTGTGTACAAAGAAAGATGACTTAAACATAATGTCATTATTCTGAGGATCCTGTGTGGTTTTGCTGCTACGTATAGTATGATGTTGAAAATAAAAGTGAATGGTCTCACAAGCTTTTTATTACTGAAAGAAGAAATAATGCTGAAGGGGGCATAGGCATAGATTAAAATCTCTAAAAATTACAAAAGGGATTCAGTAAAACTTGAATCAGTGTTACTGATTTAACTATAGTGACACCGTTTTTCTCTATGTGTATGCATTTTAGAGCAGCTCATCCTGGGTGCCATCATGCAGCACAGGTAGGACAACCAGGGGATCTGGCCTAGCCAGCACAGGTTGGTAAAAGGCAAAGGTCCAAAAGGCTGAGGCCAATGGTGTGAGGTTCAACAAGGCCCAGTGCTGGGTCCTGCCCTTGGGTCACAGCAACCCCAGGCAGCTCCACAGGCTGGGGCAGAGTGGCTGGGAAGGACCTGGGGGTGCTGGTGACAGCAGCTGAACATGAGCCAGGCTGTGCCCAGGTGGCCAAGAAGGCCAATGGCATCCTGGCCTGGATCAGCAATGCTGTGGCCAGCAGGGCCAGGGCAGGGATTGGCCCCCTGTGCTGGGCACTGGGGAGGCCACACCTCCAGTGCTGTGTCCAGTTCTGGGCTACTCATTATAAGAAGATCATTCTGGTGCTGGAGCAAGTCCACAAAAAAACAATGGAGCTGGGAAAGGGTCTGGAGCACAAGTCTGGTGAGGGAGCTGGGGGTTGTTATCCTAGAGAAAAGGAAGCTCAGGAGGGACCTTGTCACTCTACAGCTGTTTGAAAGGAGGGTGTAGCCAGGTGGGGGTTGGCCTCTTCTCCCGGGTAAATGATAGAAAAAGAGGAAATAGCCTCCTGTTTGGCCAGGGGAGATTTAGGTTGGGTATTAGGAAAAAAATTCTTCACTGAAAAAATTATCAGGCATTGGAATGGGCTGGCCAGGGAAGTGGTGGAATCACTAATCTTGGGAGTCTTCAGAAAGCATGTGAGTGTGACACCTAGGAACATGGTTTACTGAAGATGGCAGGGCTGGGTAAACAGTTGGACACAGAACTTAGATATCTTTTCCAGCCTCAATGGCTCTATGTTTCTGTATATCTACTTGACTGACTTCTGACTACTTTTTAAGTTTTCATTCCTATTAATAATTATCATTAATAAAGCCAGCCCTAAGTTAACGCAAAGATGCTAATGTACTGCAAAATACTTTTGTTAACATGAATCAAACATAGATCTTAAACTTGCTAATGTAAAATGAGAGAACCATTTCATGAAATAACTTTTCTATTATGCATGTCCTGCTCAAATTGAATTGAATATTAAAAGCCAGAGGCTGCGCTTAAAACTTAAAAATAAGGTTTAAATTCCATCTTAAAACTTGAGTTTTGTCATTATTTGAGTAATGGTTCAAATAGCATACTAATTTGACTGCTAATAACCTCTTACAGTTATTGTCTCTTTCTCTGTACCAATAAGGCATTCATTATTCAAGGTATTTCCTTTATTATTTCTTGACAACTGAGGCATTTTTTTGAGAGTTTGACCTTGACAGTTATTTCTAGAAAACTAAGAAGACTATTAATCTGTGGAAATTTGGGACTTCTATTCAAAGATGTTTTTGAGTTTTCAGTAACTGTGAAGGTCCATACAAATTATACCTTTTCCAGTCATTTTTTTGTTACTTGTAAGAGTGGTCATGTGATGTCACAGGTCATTATTTTATAAATATAATTTGAACTAACTCTGATCTTTCCTTAAAACTTGTGTAAAGTACTCAAATTCACTTGTTTTCATATTTCTTAAACTCCTTACTTTTGAGCTCATTACTTCCTTGTCAGAAGTATCTGGGATTTTGTTTCCACACTGAATGTCTTTTCTTTATGCTTTTTCTGCAGGATAGAACGGACTGAAACATCCTTGGGATTTTTCTTATTGCTTCTAGCAGCAAGACTATTTAAAAAGTGTCAGCATCTTTCTGCTCTATATAACTATGTTTTTACTGTTTCAGCAGTGTAATTGTTAGACAACATTTTTTGTGGTTTTAACAAGAGAAACAGAAGACAATTTCTCACTACTTTGGGAATACCCTTGAATTCTGATGCACAGAATGTTTTTTTCTGGAAAAAACATAACTAACTGTAACTCTTAAAAAACGTGATAATTTAATAACTAACTGTAAAGCTAAAAAATTGAAAACAGTTTTATAGTGGAAAGTGAGATAGCTACAACAAAGGTATTTTCAGCACCAGAAATGGTTTTGGGCTCTGTATCTGATATTTATTACTGCAATTTGCTTATGTATTTCACAGGTTTCTGGTTCACTAAAATTCCAACTTAAAAGCAGGTGCTCTAACTGAGTGAAAAATGCAGTATTCAATTGTCATTTTAACTGTTCTTGACTTACAGCATTTGCCAACTATTGTGTTATACTTAACAGGTCACTATGCAAGTCTCTGTGCCAACAAAAACACATGAACTGCTTCATCGAATGAGTGGGAAAGGATTAGCAGCCCATTATCACTTCTCAAGACAGCCAGGCATTTTTGGTGATCTTATGGTACCTGTGCAAGTGACAGTAACAAACACAACTGATCAGAAGATAGAGAACATTCACATTGGAGAGAAGAAATTACCTCCAGGCATGAGGATGCATGAGTTTAATCCAATAGGTAACTATATCCTATCTCAAAAAAATCAGGTTCTTAATCTTCAGCAAAATTCCAAATAGAGGAAAGTGGTTTTGCATAGTTACATGTATATTCATATATGTGTGTGTGGTGGGGAGCGTAGGTGTACATATCTACACAGACACTCATCAGCTATTAACTTGTTAAGACCAAACCTTTCTGCATGCCTACAAACTTTGATTCTCTTACTGTCTTATTTTACTGACTGGCTATTATGGGCTTCTATTAAAAAGGAGGTTTTGGTTATATATTCACAATTATTTTCTTACTTATCTTTAAGTGAATCTAAATGTGTTACATATATTGGTGGCTCAGAGCATTGCCATTGTGAGCTTATGGCAGTAGAGTGGAAGTGTATGTTTTAGTTTGGCTTGTGTCTACCATAGTTCCACAAATTGTGTCTGCTTAGATTAGATAAAAAGCAATGTGTAGTGAGACCTGATCTAAATTGTTTTACTTTCTACTTTGTAATCAGGATGGTTTTTTGCTACATTTCTGTGGAAAAGAGTATAAAACTTCAGAAAGAGCACAGATCACAGCAAGATTTTTCAAGATTAATACCTGTATACACAATCTGCTTTCTTTTCTCAACAGTTCTTTATTTTAGGACATTGTGGTATAAGCAGAAGGAGCAGAAGTGTCTCTGTTTCATAATAAAAATTCCTTTCTTTCAATTAACTACATTATTATGTGAATATGTATCATGATAAAAGAATACAGGAACATGTTCTTAAAGCAGGACAGTGAACTAAAGATTATTATTTTAAGTAGCTAAGACGTTTGTATTAAATGGCTGTAAACTATTGAAATAATTTTGTTAACATAGAAAAGATTATGCAGATTTACACCAAATAGCTACAAAAGCAGTTGTCCAGTACTATAGTTTATATCATAGTTAAAATTAATAATAATAACTTTTTGCATCTTGGTAATGATGCGTACTTGATCAAGGCAGTTACTTTTAGAATTCTATTAGTTTGGGGTTTTTTAAGTGAACATTTTGCTGCTTATTCCTCAAAATAAGTCCAGCTCAGAATTGAAATGTCAAGTTAGTTTTGCCCATGGGCTTCATTTTATATCCCTACCTGCAAACATTTTAAAGAAATAAAGCACAAAGGCTTACCAGTAGAAATCTAGAAATACAGTAAATCAGATCAGGAGATACTATACCCACAATAGTATAGCAATTAACAGTAACCCACTGTTACTGTTACCCACAGTAACCACAGGAGATACTATACCCACAATCGTAGCAATTAACAGTAACATTCACTTGTCTCACATAAAAGCATGGGGGGAAAAAAAGTGGAATTAATGAATTATCCACTTTGGGTTCCTTGAGCTCCACAAAACAATCCTACCTTGTAAAGTATTTATTTCCCCAAGAAAGACATTGCAGTATTTGTCCTGAAAAGCTATTGGTTTCTTCTGCAGAAAATAAGCTCTGTAGTTCTTCCAAAATTTTTTTTTCTTGCTTGAATGCAAATTTTCTGTATTCTTTATAATTTTGTGTAGGACTAAGCCTATATACCCTGTTCTTACATTTTGTGTTTCCAGTGTTTGGAAAACACATCCTACCATTTACTTAGCAGACCCAACAGAAGAAGAAGTGTCAGCATAGACAGGTATTCCTGCTGGAATATAAGTCTAGTTTTGCTTCAGTCACTCAAAGTACTGTTGACAATTGTCCCAATACTTCCAGTAGAAATAGTTAAATTATTTCACCCAAATCCCTGTGCACAACACTTTCTTGTTGTTAAGTGTGTTTGAAACTCCCTTTGAAAACATTAAGCTCAAAGAGTTCGGTAAAGTTAATTCTGAATTTGAGCTGGAACCTTTAAACTTTCAGTGCTTTAAATAGACTCCTTGGAATACTTTTTTTTCTACTCAGTTCCTAGTGTTAGTTTAGACTTTAGCCAGCAGCATTAACTCCATCTTTTCTGCATTGTTGCAAACCTAATCTTCAAATAGTTAAATTTTGTAACATTTTGTCATGGAGCAGCTATCTACTTTCAGTTCCTGAAAAGTATCAGGTACATTATGAATAATCTGTAAATCAGACATTTTTCTGCCTGCCTATTCTTTTTTATTTTAATTCCTCTCTTTTAAGTGTGCTTTCAGCTCTTCGTTGTAATCTTGAGAAGGCAAAGTCTGCTTCAATGTTTGTTTTTACTTATGTAAGAAAGAGCTTACAAGGAAGCTTACAAGTTTTTAACAAAAGCTTTATCTCTACAACATGAGGGAAATAGTGTAGTGATTTAGCCAAGAATCTAAGAATGAGTATGTCTCCTGACATCTTCACTGCCAAGAGTGTCTCAGTCTGCATTGCTTGTATAGCACAAAGTCATCTTCCATGTAGTGTTCATAATCCTTCTTCTCGGTTCCAGCTAATGCAAGTAGAATATTGAGGCACAAGTAAACCACAGAAATTATGAAATAATGTTAAGCTCAGCTTTCCATTATGGTGTGTATTAATGTAGATCTTATTTGTTGTATTTTGCAATTTACTAACTAAATCTGCAAACCAGTGTTATTGAAAATGAAATCTCAGTGCTGGATCTGTGAACAGTTAAAAGGATGTCACTTCAATTTTTTTTCTGTAAATAATTTTCCTTTCCTTGCTTTTCTAATACAAGGCCTTATTCTGTTGATAGAGCTCTAAGACTGAAATGGCAGCATTTCATGTGCATTAACTGTGTGAGAGGGGGAATCCAGGATGCTTAAACATGCAAGTGTGACATTTGGGTAATGCCTATTTGTAATAAAACTACAGCTGTTGGATTTTTTCTTACAGAGCTTTTTGGGGGTTTTAGTTATGTGAAGTTTGGAGGGTTGCATCTGATGTCTTCTGTTGCCTTGCATGTGTACTTTATCTCTTAAAAATCTCTTCATGCAGAGTGCCTTGAGCCTGGAGGATCCTTTACTGCTACAATGGGGATTGACTTCTGTGATTCTACCCAGACAGCCAGTTTCCAGTTATGGTAAGTTCTTGGGAGGGGGAAGGTAATTTTTTGCTCCTGGAATGTAAAACTAGTGTTCATTGGAAGCCTACTTGGTATCAGACTCACTGTTTTATTAAATATTCAAAGAATTAAACAAAATTTACAACATTATATACATCCACGATGTTTTAAGAGAAATAGCACATTATTAGTGTTCAGTTTTACTTTTAGTAGCTTTATTTTTTTGTCCCGCTCTTCTAGGGATTCTTGTTAACATTGTCTGGAAAGGAGCAGTCATGTCTGACCATTCTACTTTAGTGTTTTGTGTGTGTTCTCCCTTTTAAGAAACAACAAGTCAAAATGGCACATAGTGTGAGCAATTTTACTACCCTGAGTCTTTATTATGGGTGCTTGTGGTTGTTGTAACATGACTGCCTGAAAACAACCCCAAAACTTGCCCACCAAAGAAATACTGTAGATTCTTTTAAATCAATAGTGAGAACGAAACCAAGTAATTGGCTTGCCAACTAAATCTTGTCTAATATGCCTGATTTACATTTTTTGTGCTCATTATTGGCGTGTGCAACATCCTCTTTCTGCCTCCTAGGCTAGCAGGGAACTCGTTCACCCAGTGAGAGTTCTGTTGCAAACTAGCATTTGAAAATGGGTTAATTTCAGCATTGGGAAAAAATGGATGGAGAGAAATGGATGGGAGAAAACTTGAAACCTTCTTTTAGGGGATTGTCAGGTTTATGTAGTTTTTAAACTGTGCAAAAGCATATATAGGTCTACACAATTTTTTTTACATATTTTGAAATAATGGATTTTTTATATGTTTTGTTGCAAGAAACACAGCTTTCAATATTCAGTACAAAAAGAAGGATATTGAATAGACATTCATATTGCTGCATTTCAGTTTAAGGGAAGCCCTTTGTTAAAGTTCTGTACTTCTTCCTTTGGAAAATTTCTGTAGCAATTTTAGTATACTGCTACTAAGCACAGCTTGTTCAACTGACAAGTTACTGGAGATAGCATGAAAATCCTAATAATAGAGATGTACCCAAGTGATTCCTAAAGTACCACTGCTAAAATAACATTTCTTGTTCTGGGGGCAAGGAGGTTTTACTATTGGATTTTTTCTTTCCATTTCTCAAACTTTTCCTTGTACAGTAGATGCTCCTGCATAGTCAGTTTACACATATTTGTACTTCCAGCAAAATCTCTGCAGCATATAGTTTATGCACGTCATGCTCTTATAGCTGGTCTGTTTGCTGTCTGCTGGAATTTGGAAACAGCTTTGAACTGTTGCCTGATGTTTGTTTGGAAGGAGCTTCCCTTTTAGGCAGTGCAGTTTCAAAATTGCTTCAAAATCATAGACTCTGACTCTCTTTATCTAAATAAATTTTGAATTTTATAAAATAGTATCTTCTTGATAGTTTATCAAGCAGAAATATAATTTTTAAAATAAAGCAGATATTTTTCTTTCAAGTATGTCATTTCAGTCTACCAATGATTTGATTTTTAACTTACACCATTTATTGCTAAGAATCTTAGCAGTGATGAGGATAAGCAATGTAGCATAACACATTGATTTTATGCAGATCATCACCTTTATGTTTTGGGAGGTCTGCTGTATTAGTGATATATAAAAACTGATTACTTTCTCCAACATTGCCTAGTAATTGTTTATTATTTTCCTATTAGACAAACAAGACAGATCAATATTCCTGAACACCAAGCAGACTATGAGTAACATCACTGTAAATAGATTTGCCTCAGACCTCAGTGGTGTATTCATTTTAATGATTTAGACAATGTGAGTCCAATGACAAAAGCGCTCAAGCTAAGTTTAAAATTAAATTAAGAATAGGAATTGCTTGCTTTGTTCTTTTACTAATTGATAGGGCCTTGTTTCTTTGCTGTTAGTTCCTAGAAAATAGTATAAAAATAGGTAAAACATTATTTGCATTAAATTTGCTATTTTACACTGAAAACTTATTTTGTTCAAAATCCTACTGATCTTCAGTATCACTGAAGAAACTGTGCAGTGTGATGTTTTGGGAGCAATGTCTCAAAGAACTCAGCTGCAGGCTCTGTAACTTACTATACTTTTCAAAAAGCTTTTATCCAAAAGAAGGAATGACTTCTAGAAGTTTGTCAAAATGTTGAAATAATGTGCACGCAAAGGTGTCTATATTCTTGTATTTCCTATTAACATATGTCTATGAAAGATGTTGTCAGTTATTTTACATTTTTGCTAGAAATATATTCAGCAGTAAAGTGTTCCTGATCATAAGAATTTTCTTTACGTTGTTCTAAGAGGAGCACTTTATCTTGCATCAAATGTAATTGATCCTGAAGCAGTGTAATCACAATTACTCACTTTCTTAATTGGCCTGCCCAAAATCAGAAAATGGAAACCGATCGGCAGTGTTTAAATCAATAGCTTTGTAGTAAAGCTTGTGGGGGTAGGGACATAGTGGTAATGGGTAGATCAATTGGTCTTAGATGCCAATCATGGACTGTGTGTTTTGCATAGCAAACACTACCCTTCAGCTTAGGGATGTGCTGTTGTACTGGTGGTTCAATAAATACAAACTGTATAAAGAAAAAAAACTAACATGAGTCATAAAATATTTAGATCTTTTTCTGAATTTGTTGTACAAGTCAAGGACAATAAAGGAGAAACTGCAATATAGAGGTTTGAAGGAATGAGCTTTGAAAGACCTGCTCAAATACTATTTCTGATAAGCAAACCTTACCAAGATCACACATCTAATTAAAGTGGGGTGAAATGCCTCAACTTGAAAACTGTGCCTAATGCATTTATTTAGAATGTATATTAGGATGTTCACAGCATGCACTTGTGAGGAGAACATCTCTTCATTGTTATTTTTCTTACGCCACCTCCTTCCAGAGGCAGCTATTTCAGCCACACTGGTGTTCTGCATGATAATGCCTCTCAAGCAAAAAGTTAAAGAGGAATAAATGGAGGGACTCAGCCTTTTAAAAGATTTTTTGAATGTTACTCTTTGTTTTTGTGTTACTTTGTTCTCATTTTGCAAGCAGGATATACACAGCTTAGGAGTTTAGAGCAATTTGTTATTGGCTAACTCATATGCAAGGTAGGTTGCTACCTTGTTGAATTCTAGTTAAAGTTTAGTATATCCACCATCCAAGTAAGAGACCTGAGCCTTAGCTAAGCAGGTAGGCATCAGTTGAGCAGAGAAAAGGTTGGAATGGATTCTTGATATAACAGAGTATCTGCAATACTCCACTGACAGTGGAATTACTTCCTTTTTTCCCCATGTCAGATGTTAAAGATTTCCATGTTAGTGTGGTTTTTGTTGAATCCTTGAGCTCCTAGTGTTCACCATGTCAACAATCCTACCACTTGTGTTATCTTTATTGTCTTACATGTCTCTGCTTTTCAGATATTCTCAAGTCTTTCTCTCAGCTTACTAGTTTTTTGAGATGTCTGAACAAATAATGGGAGCTTTGCTATGTCAGAATTTTGCCCATGGATCCTTGTAATGAAAATATTTGAATCCCTTGAGATGAAAGACAGGGAAGGTTATAGAGACAGAGAGTTATAGCCCTTACATGCCCTTACTCTATTTTTGTATGTGTATTTAGCATTATGAATTTCTGTCTGTTTGTATAACTCAGTAGGCAAATCTCCAATTTCTTGTAGGCGTGATGAAAAACTAAAGGTGAAGAGGAGATGTCCTTTTTATAACATTGAAAGCTTATCTTTATGTTTTCTTTCTTATTCTTTTCCTCCTCTCTTTCCAAATTACCTTAGTTGTTCCCAAAACCATAAAAGAACCACAGCTTTAAAGATAAAATTAAGTTATTGAGAGCCTGGTTCTCTTCTTTTTTCTGTTCTTTTGAAAAGTACGCAGGGAGTTGTTTAGCTTTCTTTGAAGCTGTTTGGTGTAGGGGAGATGTCCATGCCATGCATCTCTCTCCCTAGTTTTGACTTTGCATTTCCTCTCCCTAGTTTTCTCAAGGTTTAAGTGCAAAAAAACACAACCAGAGCTCCCAAGAAGAAAAATGAAATGAAAGCAATGGCTTTTGTGCCTTTCATTCTTTTTCAAAATAATTAGGTAATTGGAAAATTGTGTGACATGACAGAGGTTTTTAGCTGGTTACCTTATATTGGCATTTTTTAGTGTCCCAGTGTCATCAGAAGGACCCGCTCCTTCTAATGAGGAGAATACATACTCTTGTATGTCTGTTCATTTCGTCTGTCCTGTACTATATAAAGAAAACATTTTGCTGATTACTCCAGAAGAGTTTGGTGTAGCAGAAAGAATCTAGGAATTTCTTAAAAGAAGTATATTCTGTGAATGAGATTTTAAAACTTTGTTCAGTCTGTTCTCTGCAGGTTTCATCTTATTTTAGAAGCTTTTGCTCTGAATTTTATTTTCAATGGAAGAGATTTTTTGCAGCATGAAATTTGCTCACTTCACTCTGTGTTGATGTAGAAATCTTCCCAAGCAGAACTTCTACCTGCAAAGCAAGTAAATGAAGAGGGTTGGTTGGGTAGCAGTCAGTATTTCTGTTGAGTGCAAGCATGCATTCAGGTGTAGATGCTTCCACAAAAGCATCTGATTAAAATTATGTAGTGGAATATGTTATGGAATATATTAAAAGCTAATGTTAGAGATGCAGGATTTTCTTCACATCACTGTCACTTGCATTTTCACTTTTTTCTTGCTGTTTCCTTCCCTAGTGCTTTGTCAGCAGATCACCAAGTTGCTTATAAATGTAAGACAAGCAATCTGGTACTCTCCTCTTTATTTCATTACTCTAAAGTAGTCAGTTGGCCCTATTCCAGAACACAATTATGCCAAGATAAATAACTGACCTGGAAAAAACAAGGCTGGACATGAACAACTGCTTTCATTTGTTGTATTGCTTTGGCCTTTTTCTCATGCAAAAGCAGGATGCAGTCCTTTCCTTTCTTCAGCAAGACTAGAAGTCAAGTCCCCTATACTTTTCTAGAGAATTAATTTGCAGGAAATTAATTCTCTCTTAGTGTTGCTCTTCCTCTCATGTTCTTTTTTTTAACATGTGTGGAGATTTTTGTGAATACAAGACAAAAACAGTAAGCTGGTTTGGGAAAGATATATTCTGGGACAAGCTGCTGCTAGGAGTGAAACAAAAAAGGATAGTATAAAGAGCAAGAAGAATATTCCCAGTCTTATTAGAATACTAATTTATTAAAAGCCTTGGAAGTTAAAACTTTAACCACTGCTATTGTGGAATTTTAAAAGAAGTCATTGCAAGTGTTAGCATTATTTACTTCAGTTTTAAAGAAGATTTTGCCATCACTGTTTTAAAGTTTTTTGTTATGGTAGACAACTTCTTTACCAGGAGCCCTTCAAAGCCAATTCTTTAAAAGAAAAGCAACTAAACTGAGAGGAGAGAAGGAATAGCCAAGAGTTTCAAATGGCAAGTGCTAGCTACAGACATGTGCATAAATCTTTAAACTGTGCATCTTCTGAAGGGCTGAATCTTAGTCTTGCAGTGTCAGTTATCGTGGAGCTAGTAAGTCTCCCTTTGTTCCTGTGGGAGCATTATTGTCTTTGTCTCTCTTTTGTTCATCCTGATGTGTGCATCAGAAGATAAATTCATGTGATACTTGCAATTGAGTCATGAAAGTGATGTTAGTCTTTTAAAAATATAATATGTACAGTTTAGCAGTTTTTAAGGAGTCAGTAAGAGTAACAATGTGTAATATCATTTGCCCATAAGTTCACAATTAAATACATAACAGATTTTGCAAGCTGCTGTTGGAAAGGTACTGTTATCAGACATCCCCAGCTGTTTGATCCTTTTAAAAAAAAGCTTCCCTCTAAGAACTTTTCATTAAGTATTCATGTTCCTCTAAGGCTGTAACTTACTAATTTATTGCACATGCTACTACCAGAAAACACTGTGTTTAATTTTTGAAATCAAAAACCACATTCTGTTGCCCTGAGAAACTTTGGGTATTTTTTCTGGTAAGCTACTTCACCTTGATCTTTCAGAAAAGTTAAAGCAACACCACCTGAGAGATGCTTCAGTGCAGCTTGAACCAGTTGTCCAGTAGATTTTTATAAGTGAATGTAATTTTTTGTATAAACATAATTTATATTAATGAGATTCTTGAAAATATAAATGAATAAGTTAAATACACTGAAATTTAGTTCACTAGGTATTGGGGGAAGTTAAGTATTTGTATTTGAAGCCTCAATTTTATTCGCAAATTTCTTCATTAGATATCTGATAAAATCTCCATCTTTGGAGATACTCAGAGCTCAAATGGACAAGACCATGAACAAAGTGAGCTAAGGTGACCCTCGCTTAAGCAGGAGGTAGAATCAGGTGATTTCTAATGCCCCTTCATGTTGTGGTTCTATGGAATTATGAAGTAACTTTTGTTAAATTAAATATTATGAGCTCTCTAATATAAAGATGTAATAAAAGAGATGCAGATCACCAAACAAAAGCTGTATATTTAATCTGTGAAGTGTCTGATAAAGAGAACCTATAAGAAAGGATGATTTTCTGTAGATGAGAAAGAAATTTACTGTAGCACACTGGAATTAAAGTAGTGCAAAGTAACTCAGATGCTGACTAAAGTGAAATTAAGAACAAAGTGGTTTTGAAGAACAAATAGCAATCAGAATTTCTGTTTGTAGGCTATGGAGAGTTCGAGTTTTATCAAAGAATATATATTAGCTATTTCTTCAATAGAGGAAATGGAAGTGGCATGTTTGTTAACAGCAGAGGTGTCAAGTGGTCTTCTTGAGCAGTTATGGACATAAAAAATCCAAGCTGTACTCATGCTTTTATTCCTTCTTGTTGTGGAAATATTGTTATAAGCATTAAAGCAATCTAATAATTGATGTTATAAGTCAAGTTTATGTACAAATGGCATCTCTCCAGTCAATGGGGGACATAAATCATTGTACACAAAATGGTTTATCTGTTTCATGCTGAATTATATAGAGTACATCTTGCTTAAATATGAATCATAAGATTGGTTGAACAATCAGTTGAAGAGTGTCAATGAAGGTATTGTTGAAAGTGTTAGTCTTATAGTCCAAGTAGTACGTATGAATAGCAAAAGATTAATGAGGCAGTTGATTAAAGACCCTTCCATCAGCTCTTAAGATGATTGAGTTCTTAATCACTTTTCAAAAGAAAAATTAAAGAAAAAATAGTTCTTGCTTATTTTACTGTGCACTTAATCGGGCTAGATAATCAAACAATCCCTGCTCTTTTATTATAATAATGACTTTCAAGACAGATGGCATTTAAGGTAGTACAGGGGAGGAAATTAGTACAGGGGGAAAAAAGTTTGAATTTGTTAGCTTTTAAAAGCAGCACTTAATAACTGATTTTTTATAAAGGAAGTACTGGGAGTTTGAAGGGATTGTTCCCCTGTATGTGTACTAAATAGCAGTTCTCAGAGAAGTTAGTATAAATGTCCCATTTTATTTGAACAGGTCATACTTGAGACTGCACTCATAAGCATAACTATAACACATCGGAAGCTAGAAAATAAGAATGTACTAGTTCCTAAGCATTTCCTTTTGTAAAGGGTAATTACAGTAAGTATTAGAATTGTGAGTAGAAGGACTGTAAAATGCCTCTCTGTTTCCAGGTGGCTTGTCTTGCATCTTTAGGAGGGAGACGTGTGTTTTCTATATTATTGATCTATAGTGGTGTTTGCTTTCCATTAGTCTATCTTGTTTCAGAACTTTGAAGTTGCAGAGTTATAAAATATCAGTAGCACATATTTTAGGTTAATTTGAATAGCATGGATGTTAATGGATGAAATGTATTTTCCATTCTAATGATTGTATCATTATATTTAAGTAAGATATCTGAGGCATATCACCAATCAATATATATTGACTATTTGGTACACCAGAAAAAAAAAGGAAAGTGTTCTTTTCTAAAAATTTCTCAGGCCTTAAAGAATTAACAGAGATTCTGACTGGATGTACTGATCCTGAATTGCTAGGCAAATCCCTTATGGTACAGTTAGTCAATGAAACATAGCAGGGTGAATGTATCTTGAGTTCCTGTAGATTTGAAGAAGTCTCAGACAAAATAATTGGAAAATAGGGAATTGAATGGATAGGGAGAGGAAGTTCACTGTATGATATTTATTTCTTAAGGAGAAATGTGTAACATTTGATAGTATCGTGTTTCTAGTGATAGTATTTTTTAACTCTGCCATTTAACAAATGTTCTGCAGTTTTCCAGCATGCTTTTACATTAACCAGTATGCTCTGTGATTTTGTTTAAATATACCAAATACTGTAAAACTGAAGTTATCAAAAATATTTCTTCTTTACTAATGTATTTATTGTTTGGCTTGTTTCTGGGTTTTTTCCCAGACAATATCATCCTTTTGTCTGAAATTACATATTTTCTATGCTTACCCCTATTTCTAGAACAGCTGTAGCTGATGACAGAATGCATAACAGTTCTCTCAAAGGATTTGAGACATGCACAATAATTTGTCCTTTGCAAGCATTTAGATGGAGTGTGATGCTTTGTAGATCACAAAAAAACATTGATTTGAATAAAAGTTACATTTTCAGAAATGCAAGACTATGCCTACCACATTTGTACAGGAGAAAAATGGATCGGCTTTACTAATGTAAGAAGTTAGCTTTCAAATTTATAAGTTAGAAATCGTACAGGTAGTTCTTATACTTTTTCGTGATTTTACAGAAAATTTGAAACTGATATATGTGTATTTATTAATCAGTGTTGAAGAACTTGGTTGATTCTCTGTAATTTCTCTTTTCTAGTACAAAGGATGATCACTTCAATGTTAACATTCAACCCCCTGTTGGAGAACTGCTTCTGCCTGTCACTATGTCAGAGAAAGATTTTAAGAAGGAGCAAGGTGAGAAATACTTCAGCAGCTTCAGTAAATTTACTTGGGAAGAGAGCTGCATGCCTTTCAATTTCCAAGCATACAGAAAGTGCTTCCAGTTGTAGGTGGCTGAGACTGTTAGTATTCACTCTGACTAGTAGTTTAAAAGTATCTTGAGAAGGATGTGCCATGATATGATGCAGACTTTAAAGGATCAAAGCCCACACTTTACCCTAAAAAAGTCTTTCGGCTCAAAGACTTTCGGCTTCCCATCATGAAGTGCGAATGCCTTTCCTACCAGCAGAAAAACAGAAACTTGTGATGCCAGCTCAAGGAAATGAACCATTTATACATTGGTATTGCATCGGGCTTTACTATTCTTTATTCCAATACTAATTTTCAATACTGTTAATGTACCTGTTCCTTAGCTACTTTGAAGATTGTTTTAATCTTTTCACTTTCAAACACTTCATATATAAAAACTACTCATGTTGGAACACTGTTTTTTATACTTCTGCATTCTACTAATACTGTGTTTTAGTATTTAAGTATTGAAGAATTTAAGTCTCTTATACTAATCCAGACACAAACCCCCATAAGAGCTTTTAGTGACTTGAATATTTTATTCAAAACACTGTGCTTAGGTTTTACCTAAAATTGTGCTTAGGTTTGACCTAACCATATGTTAAATGGAATAGTCAATACTGCTGTCCTTAATTTGGATATGATTCTTGGATATTTTAAAATATAAGTGGTTACATTTTGGATGCACTCAAATGTAGTAGTGTTTACTCATATATCTCAATGTATGGGGATTTACATGTGTATGTCTCTTCACATTGAGATGAGAATATGCCCATGGGATCCTGTCTCATTGCTGTGTAAGGCTCAGAAACTCAGTATATCCATCAAGCAGTCAAGAACACCAACGAGTAATGTTATGTATTATTAGTTATTGCCTTTGAGCATTTCTTGCTTTTGTGTTATTGAATTATTAAGAAAGTAGTTTAAATACTGTCTAGATAATTTGCAGTTAAGCTTATGGCTGCAGTGAAAAGTTAGGATTGTGCTTTGTTTTCATAACCAATTGATACTTATTTGCTGTTCTTACCCTTTGCTGGCTAAAGCCTGCCTCTCTGCTTTATACCTGCTCAGCAAACCAAGGTGAGTGATTGAACAAGGCTGTGGTACATTTATTTTAAACTGTTCCCTTCTAAAAATTGTAGCTGAGGTTGTAGTGAAAAGAAGGCAGGTTACGGTGCTTCTTCCCTCCCTGTTTTTATGTTTGCTTGCTTTGTGGTATTTTGATAGAGTTTTTGTATGCTTTACTGTGACTGAGGGCTTTTTTTCCTCCTGACTGGCCATACAGAACCATGAGCACATAGAAGAAGTGTACTTGGAGAATAGCTGTGGTCCTCTGTGGAGTTGTTGCCAAAATTCCTTTTTCTTCTGCCATTTTACTTCTATGGTTGTTGATTATTTGTCTGAATAAATCTGGCAGCTGTTTGCTATGTTTAATAGAGCAGAAAGGCTACTCTGAATAAAGCTATTTGAAAATTTGTTTATATGAAGTATTTGTAAATCCATGAAGGTCTCTTGGCATTTCTGTATCGCTTGCTCTGTCTTCCTGAATTCATTCTTTGATGCAGGACTTTGCAGGCTGGCAAATTTACTACAGGTTTAAAAACCTTCCCTATTCCATCTTTTTTCTTATGGATATCAGCTGTATCAGAATATTCTTTGTAACAGAGGTCTCAATTCTACATTTTGCATTAGTATTTATTACAAAGCTTTAGGAACAGATAGCATATGGGAAGAATTACTTTGTGTTCTTGCTAAATGAAAAATCCAAATTACAATAATAAATGCAGGGCAATTTAGAAGTTGGTATATGCGATTCTATTTTGTGTTTAACTTCAATTTACTTGTATTCTCCAAATGAATCTGATTTATATAACTTGTTTTTCACTTGTCATGCTCTTTCCTTTTTTCTTCTTTTTTTTTTTATTTTTTTGTTTGTTTGTTTTGTTTTGCTGGTTTTGAATGTGTTTCAAGTCCTCTGTCTGGAGATGCCTGGTTTTATTTGTTACCAAAAGAGATAGGTAAAAAATACTAAAGTGTTTGAGGAGAATATTAGAAATGCAAGGAGAGAATGAAAATATGTATGGGTTTTAAGGATTTTTACATCTAAATTGCATGTGTAACCTAATAAGAATGCTAAAGAGAAAATAGCTGGTATTATACTGCTATGTAGAAGACAATTCATTGCTACACATCTTTATTCAATTACACTCTGCTGTTTTACATCGTCTGTTACATTTGTGTATGTCCATTTTCTTCCTGATGGCATAAAGAGAGAGGAGCAGACAGGTTATTGAATATTCATGTCTGTGAATGTTATGTGGTGGTAGCAGCAGAACCTCAAAAGCTGTTTTTGTCCACATGCTGTGCATGATATGCTTAGCTTTGCTGCACCATCTCCCCTTTCCTTTCTTCCTGAGCTCGGAATCCTCTGGTGAAGTAGTTCCCCGGAAAAGCAGCTGAATTAG
This sequence comes from Agelaius tricolor, assembly GCF_023055355.1. Classification (NCBI taxonomy): domain Eukaryota; kingdom Metazoa; phylum Chordata; class Aves; order Passeriformes; family Icteridae; genus Agelaius; species Agelaius tricolor. The sequence continues at coordinate 35,148,108 of NW_027269264.1, read as the reverse complement.
TAGCTGTTGTGATTGAAAATTAGGAATGAGCGGATTAAAATAGATTAAAATATTAAACATTCTTTACCTTTTTGCTCAAGTATTTTTTCTGATCCTTTAGGACTCAGAATTTTAAACCCTGTTTTACATCGCGTCCCCATGAAAAGTCGAGTTGCCATAGCAGGAATTCTGCATGAGTGGAACATTTACTGTTGGGAGCTCTGTATCCAGATTTCAACTTGTCTGTTGTTTTTGAAATTCAGTAGCAAAACTCTCTTTCCCTCAGTTCAGAATAGGACTAGTCTTGCTGGCTAGCATACCTTGTTACCCATCACTGTAATTTTTCCAATTTAATCTTCTTTTATTATTTAAAATACATACAGTTATTTCATCATATCAGGTGGCTAACCCAGACTAGTTCTTGCTTTGTGCTCAGGCTAGAGTTTTCTTGGATTCTTGTGTTTCAAGCAATATTAAATGTGTCAGGTGATTGTTATAGCTGAATATTAATCAGAATTTTTATGATGGCGTTTTTAAAATAGGCAATTAAAACTACTTTAGGATTTTTTTTTTCTCTCAAGAGACATGTTTTTAAATAATTTTGTCAACTTTTTTTTTAGAAGTGTATACCTGAATCACATTTTAAAAAAAACCAAGCCAACACCAAAACCCAATCTTGGTTAAGTAAACATATACTTTACCTAATTTTATTAAAATTGTATATATAAAATTTGTTTTCCTAACAAGCAGGATGCTAATTCTTTAGATGGTTGGACATTTACTATTTTCTGGCCATTGACTACCCCAAGCAATCATATTTGATGCTCCTTAATTAGAGTAGCCTTTTTTATTTCCAGGTTCTTTTCCACCTCAGCAATCGAGACAATACATTTGCTTACCACGCTGCTCTCCTAAGTGTTCTTTTGCATGTAAATTAATCTTGATTCAGTTTACACTGTCATGCTGAGTGGTACAAATTGCCTATAACAATAAAACAGCATGAGTTAAAAATAAAGGGGGGTGAAAAAGCAGATTGAATGTGTGCCTTACTTGATAGGATGTTACTTTGCTTTATGCCAATACATTAGTCGACAATAATGAATCTTCTGTTCTGAAAAGCATGGTTTAGTTGATTTTTTTAATTTTACTTCAATGGAGCAGTACCTTGTCTTTTATAGAACAAGTTAGACAAACCATTAATGACAAGAGTGTTAAGGTTAAATATGAAGCAATGCATTCACTTCTCTGAGTGCTATCCATCTTTCCATTTACAGGAGCTTGACAAAAGTACTGGCTTTGTACAACATTTCCTTTAATTACATGCTGCGGGAAACAGGCTTTTAACATAAACATAGTTGCATTCATTTATTCAGCATTTGCTCTTCAGTAGAGCTTAATGGAGAAGGTTTAAATCCTAAATAAGTACACATATCTCTCAGCAGTGTTATGTCAGTCCCCATGCTCTGCTTAAAAGCAGTCTTAGTCTGTGTATGTAGTTTGTAAAGCTTTTGCCTAATAGTTAAACAATTTGAAATAGAATGTTCTACTCAAGATAAATCTGATTGTTATAAAAGTTGTATGCCAATTTTTGTTCTCTTTCAAAATATCCTATTATTTACTCATCAGCTGTTCCATTTTTACTTTCATATTTGTTATTCTGTGACAGCAACACATTCCGGGGCATAAAAATGCTGGATTTATTTTTTTAATTGTTCTTATCAAGCATCTTGGTACTACTATTTCCTCTGGATTGGAGCTGTATGTGCAGCTAAACATTGGCCTTTTGAGACTTTTACATTGTTTTCATTGTTAGTGTTGCTTCAGATGCTTCATATTTCTGCCTGAAGTACCGTGCTCCTTTGTTTGCCTGCATTTTCAGCTTCTGAACATACTGTAAAAAGGCACTCACAGTGTTAAGTTGTAGTTACTGTTGTGTTTTAATCAATGTGAGCATCTAACAAATCATTCTTCTAAACAATGAATATTGATAGAAAAGTGTGAGTTTTGTTAAAATGTCCTTGAATGTCATATCCTTCTGTACTTTTTCTTCATCATATGTTTGGATATAATTACATTTCTGTTCCATTTTGTAGTCATATTCAAATAATTTTACTCAAATAGTTTATGTTGATATTTTAGAGAGCTGGATACTAACTGAATTCACCAGTTTCTAATGTGCTGACTTTCTCTTAAATAACTAAATTGAACCAATTACTACTACCTGAATTTAAAGATAATTTTTAGCAATTGGATATGGAATTATAATTAAATGTATGTTTGAAAGATTATAAAGGATCTTTGTTCTTACTTAAGCTGGACCTTTCCAAATCAGTCTTACTTAATATTTAATTTCTGTGTTTCCATTCTTCTTTTAAATTAAGCTTTTTATGAGAAAAAAACTACCTTGGTTTCACAGTTGCATTAGTATCACACATGTCATTGTTCAGCTATTACTAATTTGTTTCTGATAGAAGGTCATTGCAAGTAAGACATTAAAGTAAGGTAATTATGTGAGTTCTATGAAGTTGTTTTCTCAATAAATTATCTAACTTTTAATGCCTTGTTTTTTTGTTTAGAGTCTACTATTTTGGTTTAATGCTTAATAAACAAGCAAATCTTACTGTATTCATAATTAAATACTTAATGTTTCAGGAATGCTGACAGGAATGAATGAGACATCTACTACAATAGCTGTTGCTCCACAGAACTCTACTAGACTTGTAATAATTGAGAGAGTAGTGAAAGCAGCTAACCTGGGTGTAGTTCCTTCCGGTCAAGATAACATACACAGGTAAGATTGTTATTTAAAGTACAAGTATCTTTTAATATTAATTTGTTAGTTCAAAATTCATCAACATTTGATAATATTAGAGAAAATTTTATTACCTATACTCTAAGGAAGAAGCTACCAAATTATACTGAAATATATAATACTAAGCAGATAGTAATTGAGACTAAGTACTCTGCAGCTCATTAATTGAATGTATATAGAAGTGTTTAGACTTTACTGAACACAGTTAGAGGAAATTGTCCGTCCCTTGTTTTGTTTCAAAAGAAAGAGGTAGCCTTTTAGAGCACCGTACTTTCAAGAAGGTTTTGGGGGATTCTTAAACTTTTGTTTCTGTTTCCTATAGTAAGTAGCCTGCTCTAGTTTTATCATCTATGAGGAGCAACTTGTTTTCCCATATTATTTTTTTACTTTCCTACATATATATCTGCAAACAAAAACAATTACCTGCCAAGAAAGTCATTGGCCCTGTCAAATTTCCAGTTTTTGCTTGTAGATTAATCCATTTCATCCAAATACTATGATACAGAATGTGAGTGGAATTGATGCAATTGTTGGTTAATGACAGCTTTTAATGTGATTAACTCAAAATATTTAGTCCTGTGAATCTGTATGGCTTCTCACTTGTGGCAGGAACAAACAGGTTAACCTGGTCTTGAAATAAAAAATTGAATACATTTCCCTTACCATCTACTAAAACTATTCACTAAATTCTGAATTATCTCTAGTCCCCTGAATTTTGCTATTCCATACAAGCAAAGTATCTTCCTTTAAAGAAAACAACAATCTTTTGTTTGAAATTTTGCTGACTGAGATGGCTGTTTGAAAGAGTGAGAATTCTGCAGCCTACACAAGATTAATAACCTGATATTGTTGGATGTAGTCTCTTTTGCATTGCTGGGCAGTTGTAGTGCATTGCATTAACATTAACCCAGCTGGATTTTCCTATGTATTTGATACGGTTAATGATAAAATTCTGTTTCACCATAAAAACATGGCACAGCTAGTGCAATTGCACTGAAATGATTGTCACTGTTGACACCTGATCCTCCATGAAAGAGTCCTCATTTGTTGCATCCCTGAGGGATCCGTATAGCCTGTGTTCTCAACATCAATTCAAAGACTAGGTGAGAGTGTCAATCAAGAGAGACTGAAGTCTTTGCTGCTACAGGTGCTCTCCATCTTTACCCTATCTATCACATGAGACTTATCGCATAGGCATGGATTGTTTTGTTGACTGAGTCTCAAAAAGGCTCCCTAAAATAATAGCCTAGTTCCTAGCTCAGCCACACGTTTCCTGGTTGTAGATAAGTTTCTACTTTGATGGTGTTTTCTTTTGCTCTTTTGGTTTCTTTTAAGGGAAGTTTTCCACAACAGAGTCTATAACCAACAGTAAATATATTGAAGATGCACTTACTGTTGGGTACACTTCTTCAGAGACAGTGCTTAAAGACATGTTTGGGACAAGCTGAAGTGCTTCAGAGTGCTTCAGAACATCCTGAAATCTTCTTTGATTTCTTAGATTCAAAATACAATGTTTTCAGTCTGCCAGAATAGTTATAAAATAGATTATAGAATAATCCATCAAGCAAAACATATAGCTTATAACAATTTAAGTGGCCTTTGAGAAATGCCCAGCAGTTGATAATCAATTAGAAAACAGTCCTTTTTTGCTTCATCATATGTAAATGGAGTTCACAGATATTATATAGTCATAATTCTACCTAGATTTTACTGAGCAGGAACATTACCTAATTGACACTGTGATAAACCTGTTAATCTTTAAAACAGTAATGATTTGTCATTAAAGTAAATCCTAGATTCACATGAATGAATATTTGAGATAGATATTAGATAATAATCCTTCCAAAAAGCTGGAAAAAATGACCAAAGTAGTTTGTTTATATATATATATATATATATATATATATATATATATATATATATATATATATATATATATAAAAGGTAAACATGTTTGGATTAGATGAACTCTGTCATTAGAGGAAGGAAAAATCAAATTTTTCTGGCAGAAGTCTCATGGGTACCAGAATTGTGACTTTTATTTGATGCACAATTTCAGAATAAGAAAATAAACAGTCACCTTTTATCCTGTCTAAACAGTTACAGATTCAATAAAAATACATTAAAAATAAATTTTCTAATTTTTATAGGGTTGTCATTTGTCTTGTTTTATTGCAAGTGATATTGCAGAAAAAAAATTATGTCCAAAACCTTTTAGTTCATCATGCTGTTCTGTGAGGACAACTTCAGCTGACTTCTTGGAAGTCTTTTTACACAGAAAAATAAGTACTCTTTTTTAACTGGCATTCTGCATTGTGCAGCATAAATTACATTAACCTATTAGTTGGTCATCTCCAATTTGAATATTACTGCCTAATGATGGCTAATGCCAAAAAAATTGTATTGCCTAGTAATGCAATATACTCATTCAAAATGAAATGGTACAGTTTAATACAAGTGCAAGAGTATCTAATGGACATGAACAGGTGTGTTTCATGGTTTCTTTCAGTCTAAACGTATTCACATTCATGCTGAAGATGTTGTCGTGCTGGTGGAATCCAATTACTGGTCCTTAAATTAATAACCCTACTAGGATTTTATTTTTGCACCAAGTAAAAACACTTAGAGCAAATATAATGAAGATTCAAAAGTAAATACTTGAAATAAATATCAACAGAGTAGCATACACTCACCAAAGAAAAATGAAATAAGTGAAAACAAATGTCAAATGCATCAGCTATATATCTGAGCATATCGTAATGTAGCAACACTTTCTTAAATGCATTTCTTTTCTCTCTTTACCATGTGGCTACTAAATTTGTGTATTTAATTACAGTGTAATAATTTAACTGTTAAATGAATGTAGAACAAATATGCCAGTTGACATAGCTGATTCTGCTTTAAACTGTCTTTTCTAACTGGTTTTTGTTTGAAATGATATTTGCAAAAATTTTTAACTTGGTAGCCTATAGATACAGACGTACATATCAGCAGACAAAGGTGCAGGTAAATATTTATTATTTGAAAAATAAATTTGCTGTACTATTTTGCTTTCTTTAGAGTAGTTACTTGATCTTCAATGGAGTTTATTCAAGGGCTTAGATTACAGGGCCTTGTAGGACAACATGAAATGCATTTACATGTCCTTAATAGGATTTAGCTATTTTATGTATTGATCTTTCTTGCTTTTGCTAATAAGTGGAAACATTATTTCAATTTTAAAAGGCTTCTTCTAGAAGCAAGAATGTGAAATAGATTTCAAAAGAGAGATTTTCTTGAATTGGAAATGTGTTTTGTTATATACTAAAACTTCTGAAAGAAGAGTTCTTTTTTTCCTTAAAATATTTTTTCACAAGACTGATTAGCATAATTGTTGGAATATCCACAGCTCTTTTAATGTTCAAAAAACTGTTACTTGATGTTGATAAAGTGATTTTAAAGAGTCAGCTGAGGCACCAAGCTTCTGTCTTTTGGTTCAGACCACAAGTGAGGGCGCCGTTTGAAGACAAAGACACTGAAAGAAAACTATTTGTTCCTGCAGGGAATTAAATCACTCTGAATAACTACCTTTAGGGAACAAGTACTTTTCAGTTGAAGTCTGTCTGCTGTTTGTTGTCAGTGGGGAAAGCCTATTAGGAATTGTTCTATTTTCAAGATAAGAGGGTACGTAATGGAGGACATTTATTCCCTCAAAGTTGATTCTTCTGTAGAACATCACTTGAGCTCCCGGTCTCTACTTGGGCAGTAACATTCATTGCTTTAGATACAACAACAACAACAAAGAAATCCTGGCTGTTCTATTTCAAAATATGATGAGATGAAGGCATTATTCAAGATTTTCAGTCATATTCTATTTAACTGACACAAGCCTTATTTACCCAGAAATGCCCTCCATGCTAGTGTTACTTTCAACATGTTGCTTATTCTTCTCAGACAAATATTTTAAAAGTTCCTCAGGTCTCTTCCTCCTTTATTCATTTTCATCTACTACAAGTATAGGTAGTCATCGTCTGGTTCACTTTGATTATAACAAAAGATAACAGATGGTGATAGAATGAAAAGACTAGTTGCAGACTTGAATCTTATAAAGACTTGAATGCTCTCATAATCCTCTAGAAAGTGTCAAAATATTGTCTACTATTACATAAGACCCTGTGCATGAAGGAGAGATGTTTCAGGCTAAATTGGCTTAGGAAAAAAAGTAATGGAAATACACAGAGAAGGTGTTTTTTCACACTACCAACAAAAATATGGTGCAAAGCTTTTAAAGTGTTGGCAGCAGCATATGGCAGAAAAATCTGTTCAAAGCAAAGATCACAAGCTGGATTTACTTCTTTGCTCTAATTTTGTTTTATACTTGTGTGCTTCTAATGACATCAGAGTATAATGTGCAATGGGATGGAGAATCAGGCCATCTTCAACTACCTACCTCTTTACCTTCTACTTCCCAAAGCATTTCCTAAATGGGATGCATCATACTACAGAATATTACTTAATTCAATGACTATGGCTCTAAAAGTGGTGCTAGATAGATCATCTTTTCCACTGTTTTCATTCTTGAAGACCACCTGTGCGTCGCCCAATCAGTCAGTGAGATAAAACTCTGAAGCTATTTGGGTGGATAATGAAGAATGAAATTTAGTCGACCTCAACTTATTTAATAGTCCATTGCACTAGTTTGTTGCTGCTGTTGTATTCTGGAAGGAATCCTCAATTGCAAACAGGAAGTAGCAGTATTAGAAAGTGAGCATGGTGTCATATACATATCTTTGTTCTGCAGTTCATCAGGACAGCTGTAACCATTGTCTTGCCCTCTGAGACACACAACAGCATTAATTTCAGTCCTCAAATTTCACATGGTCAATTCTATAATTTCAACAACGAAGCCCTAAAGTGTTCAGAACAGCCATTTCACATTCTAAGATAGGGATTTTAATGTCTTTCTCCATTACAGTCACAAAAAGTGGCAATACTAACAGCTATCTCTTCTTCCTAGACATGACCAGGACTTGCAGAGGGAGGATTCTCATCTCTTAGTGGTGTCATAGTGGACACCTGGATTAGCAGCAAGCAAGCTAAGTTTTAAACAAAGAAGCATTAAACAGCACTTCTGCTCATTGCTGGGGCAGGTCTAACTTAGCTCAAGCACTGCAGTGCATGCAGTGACTGTGCAGTCCTGAGACCTACATTTTTGAGGACACTTTACTGAACCATGTAGATATGGTAGTTTCTTCAGAGCTTGGCGTGGACAGTACGATATTGCTTAATGTACCCTTCACTATCTGATTTCTTTAATAAGCAATTATTGAACAAGATGTAAAATACCATCCACCTGTCTTGTGGAGGCTTGTATTGCTACCCTTTAGCAAAATCAGAAACTGTGTAAATAATTTATTATGACAGTAGACATACTACAATTGGTGAGAATTCATACTCTGAATAATATGAAAACAATAATACCAAATGTAGAAACTTGCATAAAATGTTCAAAATCCAGAAAATACAGAAATCCAAACTGTGTTTCACTAGCCTTTATTTCTCACCCCATGCATCAGCTTGACAGTCTGGTTATATTCACCCCTTTTTATCATTTTGCAACCTGTCATGTCCCATTTATACTATATTGGCAGACTGATTCTCAAAGGAAAGAGGGTTTTGTTTACAGACAATTTTGATTATCAGAGAATGTCGTGGTTAGTAATCAGTTATCCTCCCCACATCTTTTTAATCCAGCAACACTTAATGTGGGGAGAAAAGGTATGCCATGGCATGTTTGTGTAGGTACATTTGTACTGAACCAAACTCCATCTAATGGGGTCCATCTGAAAAATTTTTCTGTGTATGTCATCTTCCAATTTGCACTAAATTTAGAAGAATTCTAAGGCAGAAAGTTAGTAATCAGACCCCATCACCTTAGCATAACAACCTAAGAACTGCATCAGCTTCCAGCATGTCTGCTGGAAACAAAAATACGCATCTATTGAAGATAAACACCATGTATAAGTTCCTGAGAAATATAAATTCTTTATAGTTATTTACTTGAATCAGAGTATGTGTTGTCAGTAGCTGATAAACAGGTCTATAAATCCACAAAGACTTTTTTTAAGGCCTTTTCTGTTCTGTGTGCAAGCACACCTGTTCTAAGGTTTTTTACTAAGCAGTTAGCCTGTTGGAGAGCTGCAAGAAAGTGAAACCAACCTCTGCTCCTGCAAAGTACCTCCTTTGATGCAGTTACCTAACACTGTTTTGCTTCTCTAGCTCCTTAGCTGTGGGGCTCAGTCTTCCTGATCTACTCTTCTAGAAAACTTCAGTGGGTAGCTGTGTAAATAAACTTGTAACAGGCATGCAACTTTGATTTTGCTTCCTAATCTCTCAAGTAGAAATTAATTAGATAGCTAAATAACCTAGGCAAAACAGCTTTTCTGGTAGTCTTTACCTGTAGGAGACAGAATTTTAAATGCTATAGTAGTATATCCATGTCCACCATTATTTCACCTTTTATTTTAAGCAGGACTTTTAAACTCTTAATGTTTTCTTGCTTTATGAGGGAAGTAATTCCAGCTTTCTGTTTTGGGAGGTTTGGTTTTGTTTTCTTTATTTAAAAAAAGAAAAAAAAAGCCCAGCTAGGCTAACCATTTATATTTCTTTAAACAGGCAGGACTAGAAGTCTTTCTGCTTAGTAACTATTCTTAGGTTAATTTTTTTATTAATAGAGGAAAACAAAACTGAATTTTATAAGTATGAAAGTACTCATTCTGTAGTTCCTCATATTACTCTTCCTATTACCAATATTCCTTAATCAAGCCTAATCAAATCCTTAATCAAATCCTAATGTTCCAAAACCTTGAAATTTTCTCTCTGCTAACAAAAGGGCCCTGAGTATACTAATACTATTTTCATGTGTTATCATCATATCAAAATTTTAAATAACTGGTGTAAAATACTTGATCAAGAGAATGCCTTCACACAGAATCATTTTAATGCCCTTAACACATAGATATATTATTATATTAAGGAGCTTATATGCAAATTGCAAGATTTTTAAATAACTTTAGGAAATTAAATTTGGTCTTAACATTAAAAGTATATGAGTGAGTCGTTTTAGATATGCTCTTGATCAAAACAGATTGTTCTAGCCTGGCTTATTTGCTCTCCACTAGAGGACAGCACTGCTTTTGTATCTGAATGGTATAAAGTGATAAATATGTGCAGCATTTTCTTTGAAAAACAAACAGGAACCCTTTGAGCCAGTTATTTAGACAGAAAATGCTTAACACTTTAAGAACTAACTGAGCAGAAGACTGTCTTTGATTGTAAAGATCTCTGAGCATTTAATATTTAATATTTTAATATCATTCTATAAAATAATCTACTTTCTTGAAATTAAATAATTTTTCTGCAAATTAAAATTTATAGCCTGTTTTAAAAATTGACTGAGTATAATTCTCAAGCATGTATCATATTAAATGTCCAATTCTATAGGAAAAAAAAAGAAAGAGTGAAGTATACAAAAAAACAAAATAGATCGAGTATTGCAATTAGACTTTTCAAGGTGGGAGTACCAAATATTTTGATTCAGGCTCTTAGCTCATTGAAGTTTAAGGGAGGAGATATAAATACCTACATATAAAAATGCTGATATTTTTAAACTAGTAATAAATTTGGAAGATGATAAAAAGTTCATGCAGCATCTTTTTGAACATGTGGAGTAGTGCTATGTATTGGACAGTAAGTTCAGACTACTGACTTGCATTTCTGCATTTTTGTTAGAGGTACAGTGCAGCTGCTTGCTGGAAACTGAGGACAGACTTAAAATCTACTTTGGGAATACAAATAAACATGGTAAAAATATGTACATTTGACTGCAGTTTATTTTACAATTTTGTTATTTTATACCCCCTGGAAAAATAGATAATTTTGGAAAATAATTACATTATTTTAATGAATTAGGTATTTTGAACAATTTGTTCAGAGGTAGCGTTAAATTGCATTAAATATGCAGGGAAAAAGAAAGTCACATTATAATAATATGATTTTTAAGGTAAATAGAAATCAAATTAGTAGTAGCCAATGTTAAAATCACCAGATTAAGTTCCTTCTTTTTGTGGGTATGTTTGTGTTTACAGTTTTAGTATTAAGCTCTCTCTATCCCCAGGTCAGAACTAATACCCAAATACTTCCTTTTCACCTTCTAAGACTTACTCAGAGAATGAATACAAGTAATTTTTTTTAATGCAAATAAATACAAGTAGCCAATTTTTAGATGAGTTGTTATTTATAAGGTGAAATCTGTACATAGCAGAGCAATACGAAGATTCAGAGTACTGAAAGTATAAGGATCTTTGTTGTCTAGTTGACATGCTGGAAGCTCCTTTGTAGTTATTCATTCTTATATTTACAAATTGAAGACTAATTCACAGCAGTATTTTTTTCCCCTTTGAATATATTCATTGCATAACTTGATTACACATTTGTCAGCTTTGGACTAATTATTTTTCTACAGCTAGGGCAGGGCATTGCATCTTCTGATTGTCTTCCTTACTAATAGGATTCTGTCTGCTTCAGCAGGCAGTAATTGAAGGCTTCATGTACAAGATTTAAAGAAAGGGCGGAGGGAAAAAAAGTTTTAACCTCCATGGGCCATTGTCAGTCTTTGTGGTAAGCAGTAGAACAGAAAAATAAGAAAATTTAGCTTGAATAAAAAAGTCAAAGAGGAAGACAGGAGAGAGTGTGTTTTAATGCCATTGAATTATGTGTAACGAACCCCGAACCCCGGCTCTGCTGTAAATATCCCAATTTGCACTTATTCATAATCTGATAGTGAGTGTTCAGGTGTAAATTTACTTTCTCAAATGTTGAATTTTAACAAGCAGGTTTTAAGTGAGTTAGTCTGCTGCTGTATATTCACTGCCACTGAAATTTTCAGAACCTTTCCTGCAAAAAATGCATCTCCTTATAGTAGCTATATTTTGTCTACAAAAAAAGAGAAAATTACTCCCAGTCTATATTCAGACTAGTCATCATTGCAAAGTCAGTGTTTGGCAAACGCTGTCACATTTTAGTATCTGACACTCTGTGTTTTCTCTTTATATATCAAGTATATATCAAATTTTTCTCTATGGTTATCATGAACAAATTTTATTTTCATTGGAAGTCATAGAGACTGTATGCTTTATTTTTAACTCCTGAAAGACTGAGTTATTTTCTAAAAATATATAGTACTTTATTGGTGCTGAATTTGTTTCTTAATGTATATTTCCCTATTTACTGATAGATAGTACATTTATATAAAAATAATGTATTAACTCCTTCTCTTTTTTTGCATGTCACATATGCTCAGAATATTTAACACCCTTTCAAAAAAAAAATTGTAAACGTTCAGAATATGCAATATTTCTCACATTTTTTGTTCCAATCTGTCTTGATTTTTTTTAATGGGAAAAATACTAACAGCTGCAAACGTTCCTGAATATTTTAATGATGTAAAATCAGATTTAGAATCAATATTATCGCAGAATTAAATACTGCATCATAGCAGAAACAGCCATCTTGAAGCTATTAGTAAATATTTGGATTTGTTTTCCAGACGCATTCTCATTTGCTTTGGTTTTTGGGGGTTTTTTTGTTGTTTGTTTAGGATTTTTTTATATTTATAGATGGATCCTTTGTTGCAACAGAACCATGCTCATAATACATGTCTTATGTTTAGAGTTGTCCACAGGACAAATTCATTCTTTTGGACCTACAATCAATCAATATACATCCTAGATTTAAATGTATCACAGTGCAGTTTTCAAGGCTTCTTAAAGCCAAATTTCATGTTGGTTTATTGTCTTTTTTGGTTTAGTTTGGGGATTTTTGTTTGTTTTTAATTCAAATTCTAACCTACGAAGTGAAAAATTATTACTGACCTCATGGAGAAAATGAAAGTTTCTTACTGAGAGTGAACACATGTTATTAGTGATTAATTTTTTGCTGCTGAGAGATTTTTTTTCATGCCTTTCTAGGCTTCCCCTAGGTATTTAGTTGAGAACAACACACCTTTTGGAAAATTCTTGAGGGTTTATGGTAAGAGTTAGTATATAAATGCAGTAGTATGTATTTAGTTGAAAAAACAGCTATTAACTAAATCCTTCAATGACAGTGTATTTAAAACATCTAAATAACTGACAAACCAGTTTTACTGCCAGTGCCAAGTGCTCCATCCTGTTATAACTGAATCCAGTTTTACAGATTATACAAGTGTATTTATAACTCTCCTTAGAAGCTAGATTATATTCCCTATTCTAAGGAACAAATTTTGGTTTTCAAAGTTCAAAAGCAGCAGTAAACCCACTGAGTGGTTCTCTTCTATATGTGCAGTTTTAGTGGTGAAATAAGTCTTCCTGTTGTGGTCCAATTCTTCTTTCACCAAGCAATTCCAGATGCCATATCGGTGACCATGGATAGAAGCTGATTAGCTGCTGCTAGTTATGCATATTAACACTTTGTGTAAAATTACCTGAGTATCAGGCCCTTTGCATCTTGCAAACCACATGCAAACTCACATTTTATTGATTTTATGTGGTTTGTTCAGGGCTATGGAAAAGTACTATTGATCCCCTAAGTGATTTTGCAAATTCACATGTAAAAATATCAGCACAAAACTCATCTCTCATGCTTTGGACCACCTTGGCTTTCCCAGAACGATGACTTTGTATCACTTTCAGCTTTTGATAAAAGAGGGTAAAATCAAGCCTCGAGGCTAGGAAGCACAGCAGGAGTGCCAACTAGCAACCTATTTATGTGCATACTCAGAGATAATCTGCCTCTGTGTTGTCCCAAGGCACAACTGTTAAGTAAATAAAGTGACTAATAAGACTATTGTTTCTATAATTATCCCCCTGTCGAAGTCAACAAGAGAAATAGTCATCTTCTACCTTGCAGCATAAATAGATGAAATCATTGATATAACTAGCTAAGTAGGTAATTTTTGTACTAGTAATATTGTTTTATAACCTTCTATTAAAAAGAGAGGTCTTTGAATGTATCTGTAATCCAGACAAAAGAAATAGATTGACCTATGATGGGTGACATTAGAAAAGTGCCCCATGTTTCCTTAATTAGTATAATGTGTTATGAGATTTTGATATGCTTAGTTTAAAAAGAAAAAAAAAAGACAGAAATTACTTCTCGTTTAAAAAGAACCTGCTTCCTGCTTAAGTGGCTAATATTTTAATTAAGTCTGGAGTGAAGTTTTTTGAGTATCTCCTGATAAACTCCCTCCTTTATGTTGATGGTAATTAAACAGATCCCCAAGGGCTTGGGTAGGCGCTTTGCAAGGCCCATGCTGATTGTCAGACAGGAGACACTGACCAGTTGGTTTGCTCTTGAATAGCCCATAGCGTGCTGTCAACGCAGCAGTTTGATTTTTCTGTATTGTGAGCTGTTGTCAGGGCTAACTGGGTCCTATTGTGACTGAAGATGTTGCGCAAATTGAGGCAGATGGCTCTGATTCAGACACGTGTCATTCAGAAAGAGGAGGGGAGATTGGCCCTGCAAAGTGGGGTCAGACGGGGTCACAGACCTGCTCTACACTTGTTAGTGTTTTCAAAAGCCCATGTGCAGCAACTTTGTTGTTGAGAAGTAACCAAGAAGGGGGGAGAGCGTGTTGTGCTCCTTGTGGAAGATGGAAAGATGGACGCTGTTGCCATCCTTGCTTCCTGTCTCTTGGGCCTGGCTCTGCACACAGAATGAATTAACAGGATTGACAGAAGTTCATTGTGCCTAAACTGGCTTTTCAGTCAATTGTGGTGCTTAAAAGGCTAGTTTTGCTTTTAATTCCCTGTAATTAGTGGGTTCTTCATGTCTTGGAATTTAGTAATGGTGCATTAGTCCTAACTTTTGTCTGTCTGATTGGTTAGTAGTTTTTTATTTCCTTTGTAGGATTTTTAATAATTATAAAATGTTTAAAAATATTGGCGACATTTTTATGGTTCTGGAGATAAATTCACAGAATAACTGTCTTGCTGCTACTGTCATTTCAAAGTGATTGTTTCATATGTTTATAATTTTGACTTGAATTTTAGTTTGAATTAATTTCTGGGATTACAGGAGGAGACATATTTTAGTAAGTACAATGGTTTGGCTTTTTATATATGTTCTACTACATTTAACATAGTTGTATTGTCTTTGGGGCACCAACTAATGAAAATCCTTTGAAAATTCTATACAGCTGTAGTCAGGTTGTCAGTGTGTATGAATATTGTAGATGAACTGAAGAATCAATATTTACATTAAAAATTATTTAAATAAGATTTAGTTTGTACTCCTAAATACAAAATTTTGTATGATACTTCTTTGCCCTTATAAAATGCAAAAATATTTACATAAATTATGTTTGAAGAATTTATGGGAGGTTTTATGGTTTATCCCCTGAAATGAATTTATGAATTTAGAAGTATTTTATTATATTTGAGCTAATTTAACTCTTGCAGAAAGAAACATTAGCTGTCTTTGACCTTAAGATTTTAAAATCACCTCAGTGATTTTTCTCTTTTCTCTTTCTTTTCCTTTTCCCTCCAGGTTTGCAGCTAAGACTGTGCACAGTGGGTCACTGATGCTAGTCACAGTGGAGCTGAAGGAGAGCTCTACAGCACAGCTCATCATAAACACTGAGAAAACTGTGATTGGTTCTGTTCTGCTGCGGGAGCTGAAGCCTGTCCTGTCCCAGGGGTAACCTGCTTACATCTGGACTTCAGAATCTGGCACACAACAAAAGTGCCTGGCATCCACTACTGCTGCCTTTCATTTATAATAATAGCCCTTCCATCTGGCAGTGGGGAAAGAATACACTCTTGACATTCTTGTCTTCTGCTTTAGAATGCTAGTGCGTATCTATCATGTATGCAAGTCCTTTCCTTTTTTTCTGCTTGCTAACCAAAGAACATATATTTTACTGTCAGTTACCTGCGCTTTTAAATGTATTTCCCATTTGTTCTACCCTAGTCCTTCCCTCTCTCTTCCCTCCCCCCACTACCTTCCTTCCCCATCAGCTTCCACTCCCCCCCATAGTGGACAAATACTAGGTAATAAAGTTCAATGGAAATCACACTGCTTGAAAACTGAGTTCAAATGGCAGGTGGGTTCCAGCAACATACACAATGAGTATGTGGTTCAGAGAGAATTTTGGTGTGTGAAAGCAGAGTAAGTACAGCAAAATGGTTTTCTAGAAATGCTTGTAAACCTGAACTCTACTGAGAACATTGTTCCTACCTACTGTCATTTTCTCAAATATTTTGTTAAGATGCTAATAAAGTAGTGCCTATGAACAGAGGCTCCCTCTTTCTTGTTTTGGTAGAAAATTGATAACAGACATGCTGGTATTGTATATACCTGGTTACTTGAAGTAAATACAAACAAGGTGGACCCTATACACATATCAGCAAATTGTTCTTGTAAAAGTAGCCAGTGTTTGTACTCCTATGAAATTGTCTGCTATGCGGTTACACTTTTGTTAATAAACAAAGCCAACAGCTGCCTATTTTCAAATTGGCCTGCTCATAAAATACTGATTGAATTGTTCAAATGTGTATTAAATGAAATACTGATTGTCAGACTGTTGTGGCAAATACTGTCATCTAGCTTAATGAATAGTTCAGTTTTATTTCAAATTTCTTTTTTAAACTAGACTAAAACATTTCCCAACTTTGTATAAACCAGGGCTTGAGGCAAAGAGAAATTCATAGCCATATCAACTGAACTAAGCTGGGGAAGACCAATAGCCTTGCACCAGTTGGTGTACCCACTTTTCTTGATACAGCTCAGTGATTTTGTCAGGTCACTGATTCTGACCTTCCCTTCACATTCTGGTTGCATGGCAGGATGAAGATGCTGAGCATTTTCATTTCTTATCGGTTCTCCTCACTTCCCAAAATGCTTTTTCCTACTATGGCTCTGCTACAGAGAAGATACTTGAATAAGTGTAACCTTTCTCTGTAATCAGGACCTTTGCATGGTCCTTAGATGCCCAACTAGTACTTTTCTAGTTTAGAATTATACAAAATGCTGCTTTTTCTAAAGTGTTGTCTTGCTTCACACTAAATTCTTCTGAATTTTTTGTTGAAATTTAGTAGAATTAAAAAGAGGCTCCAAATGCTAAAGAGAGGTTAGGTTTTTAAGGCAGTTATCTTGTGCTTCTGTGAGAAATGTGATTCTAGAGTTTGCTCTAGCACCCAAAACCAAACAAGAATCTTACACCCTCAAGGGAAATGTACATGTTCTTAATCAACATTCACATTATTTTCTGAAGTCCTAATCCTGCAGTAAGTTTGCTATTGAATTAGTTTTCAACTGAGATGTAAAAGCTATTCAAACAGATAAAAAATTAATTGTAGAAATTACTGTGGTCTCAGGGAAACTGTTTTACCATTGTCTCACGGAAACTGCGGACAACAGATAATCTTTAGTATTAAGACCCAGTGAGAAAATCATGAGGAAAAGGTACAGAAACATGCATCCTGAGAAAAGACTGAACTGTAAAAGCTTTGGCCATGATTGTAAAGGAGAAAACAAACAATAATTGCATCTCATACCACAGTATAAATCAAAGAAAAGCACACTAATGCTGTGTAAGTTACACACATTGCTGAGTATTTTCTGCCTCCATAGAGTACTTTATACATTTAGCAGTGAAGCCCAGAAACATGTATAATAAGGATAGTTGTGGAGCTTCAGGTAGTAATTTATATTTTTCAGCATTCAAGTGGTTCAATAACTCTTGGTACCAGTCTTTGGCTGATCATAGAGTGCTTTGGGTTGGAGGGGGACCCTGAAGATCATCTAGTTCCAAACCCACTTGCCATGGAATAGGACACATTTCACTAGACCAGGTTGTTCAGATCCCTGTTGAACATGGCTTTGAGCACTTGCAGGGGTGAGGCATCCAAAATTATGCTGGGCAACCTGTGTTTCGCCAAGCTCACAATAAAGATTTCCTTCCTAATATCTGATGTAAACCTATTCTCTTTCAGTTTAAACCCATTCCCCCTTGTCCTGTGTCTACATGCCATTGTAAATAGTCTTGCCTTCTCTTTTCCAGACTGGACAATCCCAAATATCTCAGCCTTTTCCCTCTGCTTCATCCCTCTGATCATCTCTGTGGTCTCCTCTGGACTCCCTCCAGCAGGTCCCTGTCCTTCCTGTGCTGGGAGCCCAGAGCTGATGCAGCCCTGGAGGTGGGGTCTCAGCAGGGCAGGGCAGAGGGGCAGAATCCCCTCCCTGGCCCTGCTGCCCACCCTGCTCTGGATGCAGCCCAGGACACGTGTGGCTCTCTGGGCTGGGAGTGCCCATGGCTGGGTCATGTCCAGCCTCAGCCACCAGCACCCCCAATTCCTTCTGGGCAGGGCTGCTGGGATCTGTTCATCCCCAGCCTGGGCTGGTACCAGGGCTGCTCTGATCCACGTGCAGAACCTTGCACATGACCTTGTTAAACCTCATGAGATTCCCATGGGCCCTCTCCTAGAGCTTGTCCATGTGCCTCTGAATGGTATCAAGTGAATTCAGCTTAGTGTCATCTGCAAAATTGCTTCATCCTTCTGTCTATGTCATTAATGAAGATACTAAACCACACTGGTTTAGTGTCCTTGAGGGACACCACCTGTCTCTGATGTCCATTGGAACTGAGCCATTGACCATGACCCTCTGGATGCGACCTTCGAACCAATTCCTAATCCACCTAATAGTTCACCCATCAAATCCCTCTCTCCAGTTTGCAGAGAATATTGTGGGGGACTGTGTCAAGGGCTTTACTGAAGTCCAGAAAAATGCTATCTGTAACCCTTCCCTTACCCATTGATGCAGTCAACCCATCACAGCCACTGCTTGGTCAGACAGGACCTGCCCTTCCTGTAGCCATGCAACTACATCAGCCAATTCCCTCAGGACTCTGGGATGCATCTCCTTGGGTACATTCAGGTTCCTCAGGTGGTCACAAACCTCACCATCTCTTCCAGTGGGAAGGACCTGGCTCTCCCAGTCCTCATCCTCTTATCCATTCAGTCAAGAGGTGTGGGAAGAGTTTCCCATTGAAGACTAAGGCAAAAGTTGTTAAGAACATCAGCCTTCTCTATTTCTGTTGTTACCAGTTCTCCAGTTTTCCAGTGCTGTTTATTAGAGAGGGTACCCCTTCTTTGACCTTCTTTTCCTGGTTAATGTACCTGTAGAAGCCCTTCCCATTATTCTTTGTGTCCCTTGCCAGGTTCAGGTCCAGTTTTGTTGCCTTGGCCTTTCTCACGGCCTACCTACACAGCTGTGCTTCATCTCCAAACTCTTCCTAGGTCACCTGTCCTGGTTTATTTCCCTTAACTTTGACCAGCAAATTCCTACTCAGCCATGCTGGTCTCTTGCCCTCCTTGTGATTTCTTGCTCCTGAGGATTGCCAGCTCTCATGCTGTTTGGAAGAACTGAATAAAGATCTGCCAGCTCTTTTCTACTCCCTTGTCCCTGAGGGCAGTCTGTCAGGGGATCTCACAGACTAGGTTTCCAAAGGACTGGAAGTCTGCTTTCCTAAAGTTCAAGAGCTGAACTTTTACTCCTTACCCAAGCCCTATCCTTCAGGGCTGCACACTCCAGCAGTGCGTGATCCCTGCAGCCCAGGCTGCCTCCAGTCCTGGTGCCCAGTTAGCTCACTTGCACTGGTGACCAACAGATCCTGTACCACATTCCCTCTGGCAGGGCTGTCTTCACCTGGCTCTGGAAGTTATCCTCCACGCATTCCAGGAGTCTCCTGGATTGCCTCAGCCCTCCAAGCTACTTTCCCAACAGCTGCTGGGGTGGCTGAGTTCCCCTGCAGGCCACGACCCTCAGGCACAATGCCTCCTGTGCTGGAGCAGGAAGGTTTGGTCCATGGGCTCCCCTTGGTCAGGTGGCTGTAGCAGAGCCCAGCCAAAGGTTCCCTTTGCTGACTCAGTCTCTGACTCCTACCCACAGCTTTCCACCTGCTCATGGGTATTCTTCAGGGACAGTTCTTCACACTGCTTTTTTTTAGGCTTGTGATATCATTTGTACCCACTTGAGAAAGTAACAGTGGGCCATGGTCCATGTTCTTGACATGGGCTACCCTCTGGCAGCATTATGGATCTTAGTCCCTGGTAAGGCAGTGTTGCCTCTTGTGACTCTGTCAGGCCAGCATGATATTGTGATTTGAAAGTTCATGCTGCCTTCCCAAAGTAGTAATTTGGAGATAAAGTTTATTTAAGGGTTGGTATTTAAATAGCCATATATTTCTGCATGTATTAAAGTTCAGCTCTTGAGGAATCTAAACATAAGCATGTGTGCCTGTCTTACATTAACAGTGAAAGTTGCACTCAGTCATAATTCAACCAGTAGCAGTGGTTAACAATAGTTTCTTAGGTTGGCTATGTATCATTTATACTCAGTTCTTCCATTCTTTTAATCATTTGTCGGGCATATTAAGTGTTGATGCCTAATCTAAATTGCAATCTAAAATTCTCTTTGGAGTGATTTGCTTGTATCAGGTAGCAGCAGCTCTTATCTCTGTGGGCAGGCTAATCAGTCAGGAGCTGCACACTGAGAGCCACCTGGCTTCAGCAGGTATCCAACTCTGGGCACACTTGGAACATACCATCATGCACAGCTTGGGACACAGGAGCAAGGCTAAAGCATAGTACTGCAGGACTGCTGAGGTGGGTTTTGCTAAGATGGTTAGCAATTGCATCAAGGTCTCGCTTAAGGAGTGGGAGGTAAGGGTTATTTACTTAAATTAGCAAGGTTTCAAATGCAGCAGAACATTCAGAAACAGGAAAAACAATTACAACTACCAACTCACATACGTTACCATAAAGAGACATTGGGGTATAATTTTATTAACTTTAATCATACTGAAGGTATTGAACATCAAAAAGACTACAAAATTATTGTCATCTACTCCAAGCTATAAGACTAGTGCTGGCAACTCTGAATTGAAGAATTATTCAGCAAGAGCAAGGACAAACAGGTAAGAAAGTTTCTGCATAGTGAGGGATTGATAGTTTACCTTTGCTTTCCTGCCTGGCTGTTTCTACAGAAACACACATATTCTCCTTAGTGAAGAGTAAGGGGTTTCTTTATATTTTTTTAACAACTAAACTTTCAAAATTGGTTACTCCAATATAAACCATTTTGAAAGAATAGCGAGGAGAAATTGTTTGGTTACTGTTGATGGCAGAATATAAACATGGGCTTGATGCATGACAGTAAAAATAACGTAATATTTCTGCTTATTTTTCTTTGACATTTTATGATGTTGTATAAAAGGATAATGTATTTTTTCCCTTCATACCCTGCTTTAATTCTAATAATTAATTTCTAAAGAAAAATAGCAGAAATAAAAATGGGTCTGAAGCTAGAGACAAAATAATGGAAGGTATAAATAGAATAGTACGTGAAAGGATAGTGGAAATAATGAAAGTGGTTTTAGAACGGGGACATGATACGGTATAAGAAATAATGAATTACGTAGAAAAGATAAATTGAGCTTTCCTGATGATCTTTTCTACTAACTCAGGAACAAGGTGACATTTTGCAGCATTTCGCAACATTTCCAAAGCAATATATTTAAATTTGAGGAAGGCATTTGCTTTTACTTCCCCTGTGCTTTAAACACAACATGTACTTAAGTTCTGGTCATCCACTGCAAGTGTCCATCAGCAAAGAAATATACAGATACATTTTAGATAGGATACAAAAACCCAAGGTCTCTAAATTCCCTTCATCTGAGCCTTTGGGCTAATTACTGATATTTGGTGATAGGATGAAATCCTTTTGCACACTTTGCTTTGCAATAGTCCATTGCCAAAAGTAGTGTTAATTTATTTATTTTTTAATATGCAATTACTGAACTGCCTGGTTTTGCATACAATATTTTACATGCTTGAATTAATTTGAATTTAGGACTTAAATGCCCTAACATGGTTTCTGGTAAGCAATATGCGGGTAATTTAAATTGTCCCAAGCCCTCATCTGACTTTCCGTGTGTGCCATGAAACAAGTAAGAGAGGATTGGACTCTGTTCCCTTCTTTTTCTGGCAGTTTATTGTTCTCCCCTTCCACATATTTCTGTTTATTTTGACATAAAATTTACCCTTGTTTAACACTTACATTAAGTGTTTCCTTGTGCAGAAGCCATGCTTTGCTATGTTTCACATGTGGTTTGATTGCTGATAGGAGCCTTTGTGCATGATCCTTTGTGATAAAAGCAATAATTCTGCTGTCTTTATCAGCTGGTACAGTTGTTCTTTTATATAGAACAGTCCAGTGAACTATTTGGAAGAGCAAGAGATTGTGAATCCCACTGCATTTCCAGTCCCTCGGGTAACTGGTTTTGCCTCAAAAGGTGCAAGGTGAACTACTCTTCAATGGCTGGTAGCTCTTGAGCCCCTGCTGTCACGGTAGTGCCACAAATCCCGATTCACTTAAATTGTGTACATTGTGGTGCATATACATTTATATTGCCACAGAGGCAAGTTTCATATTGCCCAGAGAGGCTGTGGATGCCCCATGCCTGGAAGTGTTAATGGACAGATTGGATGGGGCCCTGAGCAGCCTAGTGTAGTTAGTGTAGGGACATCCCTGCCCTTAGCAGGGGGATTAGAACTAGGTGGTCTTTAAGGTCCCTTCCAACACAAAGCAGCCTATGATTTTATGATCTTTACAGGTAGTATTATTCTAAACTCCTTTTTTCTATCATACATGCATAGGAGAGAGGGAAAAACTGAGTTTTGCTGGCTTCCACCACTGCTTTTCCAGTCTTCTCCAGGTCTTGGCCTACTCTCATCCTGCTCCTGGTGACTTCCCTCCTCCTCTGCCACCTTCCCAGTCATGGCTTTCAAAGAAGATGATGGTGCCCTCAGCACCATCTCATGGAGCACATGAGTTGTCAGTTGCCATCCACACCTTCATATACCCCTCTGGCTCAACCCAAACCTGTTTTTTCTCCTTGATGGGAAGCTTTTAGACTAAGCCTTGCAAAACCAGTCGACAAGTCACACCTCATGTTCAGGAAAGAGCAAGAGCTGTTGGCACACTTGGGTCCTGGACACCTTCCCATTCTGTAAAAACACTGGTGGGCTCTGGACATTTGTCAGGAGGTGGTGAAAGGCAGCCGTGACTGCCAGGCACGGCAAATGGTAGGAGGGTGAGGGTGCTTGAGCCTCACCCTGCAGAGCTTCAGCCGTGTCTTGGACCATGGGACACCCACCAGCTTAGGCTCACAGCAGCACCCTAAGCCCAGCATCTGGAACACAGCAGGCAAGGGAGGTGCGGGGAAGGCAGGACCCTTTTGACAGGCAGCATCAGCTCTTTTCCTTCTGTAACACAGCTGCTGGGGGGAGTTCTAGGCTGAGAAGTCTATACCCCTCTGAGGCTTCCCTGTTGTGACAGCTGCTACTCTTGGAGACCCTGGCAGACCCCAGCTGCAGGTCCACAAGGGGCAGCTGGCTCTGCCCTGGGTCACTGCAGACCCTCTGATCTCCTAAAAGGTGCCCAGGATATTGCTTGTATATAACAGCATACCTTGCTGCAGTGGAGCACTTCCCTCTCTTTGCAGATGGTGTTTAACACATGAAATAGTTTGATCCTGTAGTATCTATAATCTCCTATAATTTTCATTTTGGTTTTCTGTATATTTATGTAAGGACTTTTAGGCACCTAATTGCTCTCTGCATGCACCAGCAGTGCACAGCATGCCAGCTCATACTGAATCCAGTTTGAAAAGTGAGTGACTCTGAAGCATCAGTTGTGAAGGAGGTAGAAGAGAAGAAAGAGACAGCAGATCAGTTATTTCTTTAGACATTTTTTTCAATACTGTCAAAAAACCAGGAACCCATCCCACTTGGTACCAGTAATTCCTCCCTCATCCGTCTTTCTATATGTCTGCAGATATCCCCTAAAGAAAAACAGCAGGATCATTTGGGTTTAAAAACCTCATAATCTTTTCTATGAGACAGCAGTGTTTTGGTGGGAATAGGGGTTGATTTTGGTGATCCAATAAGTTCATTGATACAGTTTGGAGTGCAGCCCTACAGACATTTGGATTTGACACAGCTAGGAAGGACTACACTGTGGTAAAGGCAAAGTGCACTCCCATTCTTTTCCTTTTGCTCTTACATTGTGTGTGTCAGTGCCATGCTAGAACAGCACCAAAGTGGTTAATTTTATCAGAAAACAAGAAAGGCACCTCTTTGATACTGAGTCCAAAAATAACTGTTCTGCTTCATATGGATCTGTGGGCCTCTGCCAGTGCCTGGGCTTGGGCAAAGTTAGTTGGTGGCTCAGCTTCATGTAATTGAAAGTCATATTGATTTCTGCACTGTGGTGTAATTGCTCGAAAAAACATGTTATTTGATGATTAAGATTCTGGAGTGAATTGTGTTCTTTTGGGTTCTTGCACTGTTTCTCCATCAGGGACTTGGTTTCAGTGGTGTGCAGCTGCTGGAGTTGATTTACAGTGCTGCGGCTGTGGCTAGTCATAAATAAATCCTCTTATATAGTTGTTATGAACACCTGTTAGATCATCTGTCAGCAAAGCGCTGTTCACATTTATCATGGTGCGGTAGTTATTTTACCTCAATCCATTTCCGACTGACTCAGCCTCCATCACTGGATTACTATTACCACACCATAATCGCTCGTTTCCACTCCATGTTACAACTTGCAGATAAAAGATTTCACTACTTGGCCAAATTTCATAAATAAAGGAGCAGTTCAGTGCAGTAAAAGTTTATTTTTGTCATCATTTGTCACCCCATTATTCTATAAATCAAATGGAATAGTGCTATTGCTAGCTCAGGCGTTGCTGTCAGCCCTAGGCATGGAAATGGTCCGTTTCTTCTTTTTAGATGAGATGACATGTCTTTCAGACTTAACTGGCTTATGGCTTTGTTTCACCCATTTTATTTTATCGGCCCTTCAGAAAAATCCTTGGGGACCAGAGAGACTAAAGAAGTAAAATGGAATCAGAAAACACAGTAAAACATTCTGCTTTAGCTGTGTTACGTACATTTCCCTCCCCCGCAATCATTCATTTACAAATTCCTCTGCAAAAATAATGGATCTCGATATAAACAGCCCCTCAATGCATTCTCCAGCTTTACTCAGACTTTATCGTTCATGTCAAAACCCTGGGTATGAAAGGGGTTTAGCACCGGAGAGGGTGCTACAAAGTCCTGTTAATGCTTCTGCTCCTAAATGGACTTCCAGACTGCTGAGGGATTGAATTGTGGGGTTGTGCTTTTGTTTCAAAGGTCTGTGCTAACGACTTGCATTTTGGGGCCTGAACTACCTAATAATGCTGTGCTATTCCTCACTACACAGCTTCACAACCAAAACCTTCAGGATTCAGGATGTCCCTCCATGCCTTTCCTGGCACAGTCTTCACAGAAATGTTTGCTTTTTTTGGTTTTTCAATAATATCCTAACTCCAGCTATAAAACCTGTACTTGGGCCATGCCTTGATTTTTTGGCTCTGTGTCTGTTACAGATGCTTGGGGTTTTCTTGATTTATTGAGAAGTTAAGAGATGGATCTCTGACTAAATTCTGAAGAAAGCAATATTCCTTGGTTTAAAAAGAGCCAGATAGGATGATGATAAAGAGATGGGGTAATAGAAAAGGGTTTATAGTTGATATTATACTTCTGAGTTGGTTCTAATTCAAGTTACATTCTTCATAGTCATTATGTAGCTCATAAATTCAATAAAGTGTTTTACTATTACTATAAAAATGACAGGAGGGGGGTTTTATGTTGTAAGTTTCGTTAGTTGCTCTTCCTGTTTTATGTTGAAGTTCTCAGGCTGTTATGTCATTAAACTCCATGGAGTCTGAAGGGCTCAGGCCCCTCTATTCCTTATCACTGGTGCAGTGCCTGCTGTGGGGCAAATGTCTGTGAGACCAGTCTCTGTCCATCATCACTTTCCTTGTCAATGGCTCTCTTTGCTTCCATTTTGGATGTGTTTTTTATTCAGAAGTTCAGGTACCTGCCTTTGTGAGGAGACAATTGGAGTTTCAGGCTGGCTGTGGCCCCACTTTGGATTCTGAGCTGTGGATGTCAATTCTCAGCTCTGGCTGAGCCACTCATGTGAAAATGGCCCAACCCTCTCATTGCAGTGGGTCTTAGGTGGCTGTGAGAAGAACCTGCTGGCAAAGGGGCATGCTGCACTATGGAAATAAAATGACTTCACCCTTCCTTTTCCTTCCCAGAGACACCTGCTGTGACTTTTATCCAACCACTTTTGTTGTAAAATTCAGCACACATCTAGGTTTGAGATTCTTGTTCAGTTTGTCTGTACACAATTGTTTGCAAACATAGCCTTAAGCATTTGCTCTGAAGGTCTCTAAAGGCAAATCCAGGAAGGATTTCCTTTTTCATTGATGGGGGAGATGAATTGTTTTCAAAGGCACTGTAGAATTTCTTTTATTTCTGCTTCATTAGGGGAAAGAAGCATCAAATATCTGATCCTAGAGCCTTTGCTTTCTCCAGATGTTTGCTTTGCACACAAATAATCTGCATGAAAACAGGAACTGCTAATTCAGTGGCCAAAGTGCATCAGGACCGTAATCTAAAACCTCCCAATCCATCCAGCTGTCTGGCATTTGCTATTATAGGGCACCAACAGAGAAATGAGGCTGTGGCTTTATCACTGCACCCTGGGTGACAACTTGATTTTCTGCTTTCACCACAGGCAGCAGCAGCCCAACATGATGGGGCTGTTAATTTGTGCATTTCATGGTGTCTGTCAGGGGGCCGGGAGAGGAGGGTTTCAGGGGAAGGGAATGGAGCATGTCCCAGCCTCGGAAGCACCTGTCTGCATTGACGGCAGAGAGCACTTCTTATTAGCGTGCAGGTCTCTAAATGCAGCCCCGGGATGACAGCCTGGCATTCCCAGCACCCACACAGTGTGACAGGCGCAGGCAGCCGGTCCCATTGTTTGCCCTTGATGAGCATGTCATTAATGGAAATGGAAGAAAGTGAGGGCCACATCAGTATTCAAATAGCCTCCATCCTCTCTGCCATTCAACTGCCTGGCTCAGGCGGCTGCAGATTTCCTTCTGCAGCTCCACTTACACGTTTCCACAGATTTATTCCCATTGCATACAAATCCTCTCCATGTGGCTCTGGTCCCATGCCCCCCCCCCCCATTCCCCTCACATGCACAAACATACTTTCCAGCATCATCTGACCCACCAAAAATAGTGTTCTTCCCCTTCCTCCCTGTTTTGTGAATTGCTTAAGTACCATTACCAAATACTTGCTATTTACAATCCAGGAAATGGAAGATGCTATTTATTTAAACTTGAAGCATAAAGCAAGGGGCTGATATATTGTTTGTAATGTCCTTGTTTTCTCACAAGCAGCTCTTTATGCTTGTCTGAGTGACCTCTTTCACTACAATACATTGCAATATGTTTGGTTTGGAACATTTCATCTAGTAGGTATGAAGTAAGAGGATTACAGGCAAAAGGAGAAATGACTAAAAAATCCATATGCCTCCTTAATGACAATATTACTGAAAACACCATTAGAGTAATGCTGTCTCCCTCAAAACCTTTTTTCAAGGTTCTGCACTTTGAAAACAGTCAGACCATGGATATGTGGAGACAAATGACCATCTCACTGGAGTACATCATCTTAGGCTGCCAGAACCCCTTTGACCTTGCAGGTACCTTGTGATCTCTTTGGAGGCAGCTGGTGTGTTTGCCCTCTGTATTTTTATGCACAGACCACAGCAGAACACAAGTTGACCATTAGTGCTCCTGAGCAGTCCAGCAAAACAAACAACAAAATATCATACTGCTGCTATGAAGAATGTACCTTGAACACACTGGCATCTGGCCAGATCTTAAATGTATGTTTTTGTGCTTTAGTTTTGTGTTAGTCTGTTTCTGTAATAATATAATTAGTGCTCACAGGGGAGGCTATTGACACTACCACCAGGATCAGTTTGCTCTTTGCAGTATTTCCAAATCATTCTCGTTACACATTCAGCTTGCAGGTTGTACGTGGTACCCCTTGTCTTTGTCTGCTCTTGTCTTCTCCAACCAGTAGTTTAACCTCAAAACTAAAGCTCTCTCCACTAAAGCTCCAATTAAAGCCTGGTGTTAAAAATGAATGTACATTGCTGGGTGATTTCCAAACCCTGGGACATTTTGTAGCCCCGTTTAACCCTAGGAGCTGGAGAAAGTGAGCCCAGAGTTTTTTCATTTGTCATTCCTAAATCATTAGTTAGTTCCAAAACTACATAGTAGAAGCAGAGCTGTTACAAAACGTTTTGATAAGCAAAACCACTGCTTCCTCATGATGTTATTCCTCACACTCCTCCCAGCACTGCTCTAGACTCAGAAACCCTACTGTGGTGTAGGTATGGCTGGTCTTGGATGTGTTTGCCCTAAAGGGTGCTTTTCTTCCACTGGTGCCTGTGGGGATTACCCCAGCACTCTGCTCCCTGAAGCTTGGGTCCTGGAATAAGTGCAATTGTGGTATCCATCTGGTTTTGGCTATGATCTCTGGGAGCATGATGGTGAAATATTTGGGTTGCCACTTAGGTGCTGAAGGTGCATCTCAGTATGAGGATCTTTGTGAGCATAGGTGCATTCTTTTGTCTTGGCTCCTACTGCTTCCCCTGCTCTTCTTTCTTTTGCTGACCAGCTTGGATTGCAGAATACAGGTTGAGTTTCACTTTTCTGTACTTTGTGCAGAGCACTCTGATTTCAGTAAGAACCTCTAGGTGTTGCTGTGATATAAATAATAATTGTCTTTGGGCATTCATTCAAAGAGGGCAATTAAAGTTGAGTGAGACCAAGAGAAGAAACCTGTAAGTTCTCTTGTTTTAAAAGATTAATAATTTCTGCTTAGTTTAATAGTTCAACAAACTGCAGAAACTGCATTTTATCAGGCTGCTTTCAGCCCAAATAAAAAAATTAAAAAAGGCTTTGCCATTGTTTCCATTGGCAAACACCCAAAGACCAGTCTTTCTTCACCAGAAATACATCCAGAACTGGCTGTGTAAGACTTTGCCGAAAACATTCAAATTAAAGCCAACTATGGTGTTATGGCAAGTCAAGTACCCTCTTCCTGGGTCACAGCCACAAGCAAGATCCAAACCAAATTAGGGGACAAGTAGCTCACCCAGAAAAAAGCGGAAAATTTTCAAAACTGATATATCAAAAATTGTGTTCTAGAAACCAAAATGTTACCATCTTGAAAATTAGTGGAGAAAAATTTTATGTGGCAGCCATCCTAAAACAGCATCTTGCACAATGTACATATCAGGGGCAACAGACACAAGTTAAGAAAAACACCAAATCCTATTCTGGAGGAATTGGTTACTGTCTTGCTTTTAAAACTAAGTCCATTTTTAAAGTAATTTGGAAGATGTGACAGATACACATCTAATCTGGCACCAGGAAGTAGAATTTACAAATGGAGAACAGACTTCTGTAGAAAAAGTTTTGGGGTACATTTTCAGAAATAATGAGTAATTTTAAATGCATCATACATTACTGGAAGCTATAGACAGCACCTGATTTTCTCAGTTCAATTCATGGTCCACTGAGGAGCAAATCCTTGGCCCATCTTCAGTTGGACACACAAAAGCTGAAACAAATGAGATGGATATGCCTATATCCAGCTGTACCCAGTGGCTTGCAGATAGCAACAGTCATCTGATTGCAAGCTTGGGCTGGAATGTTATTATCTCAAGCAGACTTTATCTGCTTGAGGTGAGATTGTGGCTCCTGCATTTCTAACACCTTGAGTTGTCAAAGAGCTGTCCATATTCTGCTTTATTGCTTAGCCCTCCTATGAATTCAGTGGAGATCAGAAGTCATCCATAATTTGTTTTCTTTGGATTTGAGTAAGTCAGAGGTAGATTTTATCTTTGGCAATGCAACCTAGAAATTCTGTAGATGACATCCAAAGGACAGGTCTGGATTTGTCATCTGCAGAGCAGATCTGTGCACATACAAACATGCACCATGAGCAAGAGGACAATTTCATAATCAATATGTAATTTTTTAATTCACCAGGCTTGTACACTTTATTCTTCAGGGAAGATATCATTTTTCCTGTGTAAACAGCTTTGTGATACATAGGTTTTACCACTCCTTTGTTGAGGATAGTGTAACAGCCTTTAGGTAACATGCAAACTGTTATTGCAATGCCTAAAAGACCCTTGGGAAGATCATAGAATAGTGTGTTCCCCATGTTCATGATGAATAGAAAGTAAAGTAGCAAGGCTAGGTTTAGGCACAGGAAAATTATCTGACACTGGGGACAGTGCAGTCACAGAACAGGCTGGCTGGAGAGGTTGTGGAAGTTCCAGAACTAGAAATCATTACAAGTTAAATAAAGAATCTCTCAGTATGACACAGAGTACAGCTTTAGGAACAGACAAGATAATTTCCGCTCCTTTTTTTTACCCTGTGAATGTGTAAGGAATATTTCAAATCTAGTTGATCTTTCATCCTACAAACTCCTTGATTAAGTTTATATACTGGGACTATATCACTAGGGAACAAAAAAAAGTTTGTTCAGTTGCCTTCTGTTTTGCTATTTTCTGAGCTCTCCTCTCCTGGCCAGGTGTCTGCCTTTCTTTTTCTTTGGTCTGTGAAGTGGTCAAACACATAATTATGAAGATGTGGAGTTGCATAAATTATGAATTAAGATGACGTGCTTTCCAATGCTCAGATTATTGCTACTAAGTAATACACATCACACTGACTGGTTTTTGCACCACTAAGTGCTGCTGGCTCCTGCCTTTCCAGAGAAGGAACATATTCTGCACTGGTTCCCTGAAGCAAAATATCTGCCTATTTTGCTTGTCAGAAAAACGCATTTCTCAGGAGGCATAAAATCTTTCTACAATTAAAAAGTAATGTAACACTGTCTCTACTGCTAAATTTCTTAATTCACCTATTTACTCTTGCTGCATTTCATCATATCTCTCTTGATAGCAAATCTGAGCTACCTTTCTTTCTCAGAGCCCTATGATTGAAGCAGTTCTTCATTGCTTGGCATCCATTTTGATTGCTTCAGCTTTTCTGTGCATTTTTCCATTCAAAATGTTGCAGTTTATTTACCAAGCTCTGTATTTGACATGTTTGATGGAAGAAAATAAGTAAAAATCTGTTCTATTTTTTAAAGAATCAGGTAGATAGCATCACTTACATTGCCTTTTTCAAAATACTTCTTTTAAACATGAAGAAATTTTCTGGCTGAATTTCCAGTGACCCTTAAAAGTTGCTGTTTTTTAAGAGTATTTTCCTCAAGGACTTCATCTTTGCCTTCAATTTCATAATATTTAGAGCACATTCATCCATCTTTTCTTACCATTTTTTTTTCCCTTCTGGAGTTCTAATGGCTGTAAGCAGAGTTTTCCAGAAAGTCTCACTTCACTGCTCCACTTCTGAAAGCACCTCCTTGGACCAACTTGCAGAACACAAAGGAAAGGGAAAGACAAAACTATTGCCACTGCAATTCTTCCAACATCCTCACTGTTTGGCTTCTTCCCTGCACCTGAAAGTAAAAACTATAGTGAGCACAGGTGAGACTGGTAGTGTGCTGCAATACCTGGGTTCACCTTTTAAGGGGATGGTATGGTTGTATTAATCAAAAATTTGTCCTTTCTTTTCTCTTCACATACTTTGAAGTGAAAGTTGCTGTAAAGTGAACGTTTCTTTCCCTTTGGTTCTTCATTTCATCTGCAAGTAATTAATGGGTTTGTGTAGTGAGTTGATACCACCTTTCCACAAAGCAGCTCTGTCACTCCCCTCTTCATCTGGCAGATGATACAAAATATAACAAAAGGCTCATGGGTTGAGATAAGGACAGGGAGAGATCACCCACTGTCATGGGGAAAACTGGTTTGGTGGGGAAATTAATTTATTGCTAAGCAAATCAGAGTAGGATAATGACACAATAAAAATAAAACCAAATCTTAAAAAAAGCTTCCTCCACCCCCCATTCTTCTGGGTTCATCTTCATTGCCTTTTTTCTCTTCCTCCTCCCAGCAGCAGCATAGGGGACTGTGAAATGGGGGCTGTGGTGAGTTTAACACTCTTTGTCACTTCTTTCTCTTCTCACTCTTCCCCTACTCCAGTGTTGGATGACTCCCATGGGAGATGCTCCTTCACATACTTCTCCAGTGTAGGTCCTTCCCATGTTCTGCAGTTCTTCATGAACTGCTCCAGTGCAGGTCCCTTCCATGGGATAGAATTCTTCAGGAATAGTCTGCTCCAGTGTGGATGTCCATGGAATCACAAATTCTGCTAGCAAACCTGCTCCAGCGTAGGCTTCCAATAGGGTCACAATCTCCTTTGAAGACATTGAGACCTGCCTCAGAAGCCTGCCTGAGGTCTTCCAGGGGCTGCAGGTGCATCTCTGCTGGTCCTCCATGGGCTGCAGGGGAACATCTGCCTCTCCATGATCTGCACCAGGGGCTGTGGGGAAATCTCAGCTTTGGTGCCTGGATAATCTCCTGATCCTCCTTCTCTGACCTTGCGTCTGCAGAGTAGTTCCTCTCACATAATCTCACTCCTCTCTGGGGCTGCAGTTTCTCTTGGGCAGGTTTTTACCCACTTCCATCCTAGACCCACTGGCTCTGGCTCTTTTGGACATGGGGGAAGCCTCTGGCAGTTTCTCACAGAAGCCACCCAAGTAACCCTGCACTACCAAAAGCTTGCCACACAAACCCAATAAAGTTTGGCTGGAAAGCTCTTGCTTTTTCTCCTGCACCTGCACACCCACTCTAAATTCATATGTTTTCTTTATGTTTTCACAGGAATTCCAAGGTGATATCATTGTAGCACAGAATCCAAACACAGCAAAGAAATAGGCGGCTTTAGGAATGATGGAAAAACTAGGAAAATTTTCAAAGTGGTCACTAGAAAAATCAGAAGAAAAACAGTATGTGTTATTTAGATTTTTGTGACATATGTCATAGTCTCTGTATTTCCCATATGAAAACATATTTCTCACAGCCCTAGGGGTGAGAAAAGATGGTTTCTCCATTTTTATTTACAGTCAAGATAAGAAGTGTGGCTTTGACATATTTGGATGTATATGTCTATATTTAAGGGGGATTTTAATGATTTTGTGGAATTTTAAATATAAACTATCAGGCCTCATACATATTATACTGCTTCCTTTTACATTATACCTCCCTGTTACATGAGCAGGAGTGGTGTGGTTATCTGGACCTGCGTGTAAAATGTTCAGCCAGGGGTAGGCATGGTGGGTTTTTCAACAGAATGCAAAGCAACAGTCTCCATAAGAAGGTGAAGGTCCATTTTTTGGTGTATACATATATCTCTTGTCAAACTCATCCAGGTGCCTTGCCATGTAATTCTTGAGAAGTAAACCGGAGATAGACTTGTCAACACAGTCTTGTCATGAGGAAGACTTCATCTGGAAGCCCAGCAGCAGAGATTGCTCTTACTGTGCTGTAGATAATTTGATATGATTTTCTTTGTCATATCTTTGGTATTGTGCATGTTTTGAGAATAAGTGAGCCACAATTTTGGCCTGTTTCTTCTAGGTGTTTGCATTATTTAAAAACCAAACATAGATAAACATCTTTCCTTTTAAAAAGAAGAGTCTACATTGGAATGAAAACTAAACATGATTTCCTTCAAATCATACATGGAATGTTGCCCTCCTCATTGTATTGGTTTTGTTTCATTGACTGTAGTCCTTGATTCTGATTGTATACCTTAATATACCCTGATATTTGTTTTTAATGAAATGCACTTCTGTTCTTTCACTGCTTACTAACACTTTAATTTGAGAAGCTGTTTTTGCTAGCCCTGCAAATATCCAATGTTCTTTCCAAAGTCAAGTCCATTTCCTGCAATAACCTTGCTTTGACCTATTATCAGTTATATCACAAATTATTCAGTCTCTAATTGGTTCATCTTTTAACTACAAATTCACATGACTTAGCTTTATTACATAGCTCTGTGACAAGCTTATGTGGATTAAAGGAGTCTCACAATTTTAAGGAACTATCTCTAGCTGCTTGTACTTCATTTCACTGCTAGGATAGATTGTTATGGTTGTTAATATTAGGTTTTTAGATATATTCTTGTCATTCCTAAGGATGTGTTGTATGTTAGGCATTATGTGGAACTTTTTTCAAAACATAACAGGACTTTAGCATGTAAAGCATGAATATAGCAATATGGAAGATCTTCCCTTCTCCAGTTATTGCATGCTGTTTTCTCAGGAAATCTGAAGATGCTGTAGCTTCTTACTCCTTTTAGCCAGATCTTAAACAAAAGGAAGAAGTTTGCTTGGTACCTACTAAAAATAGTTTAATACTGTAGCAAGTGACTTGCATGCAACACAGACACAGGTGGTAAAAGATTAGGTGCTCTCCCTCTGGTCCCTTACTATTTTAACATAAGAAAAAGACATTGTTTACACTTTGACATCTAAACTAGACAAAAGCCCTACAGAGAAAGAATTTCAAGATAGGCCAGTAGTCAAACATATCTGTTTGCACTAAACATGCACTGGAGCTGGACAGCTAGAAAGAACTTGCCTCTCTCCCACAGTCTTTGTAGAGATTTTTTGTAGAGATTTTTTTTTTTTTAATAAGCAAACCAAGGAGTGGTTGTCTTTTTCCATACAGAACATTATATTATCTGCCATACTAATGTTTGGCCTTTTTGCCTGTTGGTAAGATTCCTATCTTTTATTCAGATGCATGGCTAGGTCTCTAGCGGCTTCTCAGGATGCACCACAAAAGGGGAGAAAGAGTCTTATCCTTGATGCAGCCACCACCTAAAACAATGCTTGAAGGAGAATAGCTATTCAGTCAGCCCAAGCATCCATTCATATTGCATAGGGCTTGTTGTTCTGCTGTCTCTCATCTCTCCATTAATTAATGGTGAAAATGCATATAACTAGGAAAACAGCAAACATAAGCAGGGAATTAATTTATTTTTCATAAATAGAGATTGCCTCATCAGTAGAAAAGCAAAGATTTGAAGTGTCTCTTCATGTTCCAATTTTTGTTCTGAAGCTGCCTGTTCCATGGCTTTCTCATCTCTTCTATTTAAACCAAACAACAATCAGTGGATGATGACATTAAAAAAATATTGTGGCTAAGGAAGAAAGTACTTTTGAGAGAGATCCAGGTTCAGCAGCTGGAAATGAGGGGAAAAAATTGAGACTACACCAGTCTAATTGGTTTTGTTATAGAACAAAAATCGCTGAAGCCAAAGAGCAGTAAAATGCACTCACCTTTATTGTAAGCATTTAAAGCTGTACTAAATGGAATGGGGGAAAAATCTGCTCTTTGCTCATGGCACAAGGCATATATTAGAAAATAAAAATAATTAGTTGTAGAAACAACAGTTGAATTGTGCAAAGTGTTTTGCCGGGATTCTAGGGATGGTGGCTTTAATGAGGCCCTACACTTCACCAATGCTAAAGCTGTTCTTAAATGAGTTTTAATAGGATATTTTCACTTTCTTTCAGCTCTTTGTCCTCATACACATAGGTACCCCAGAGTGTGCACACGTTTTTTAAGCAAGTTTTACACAATTCATCTCCTCGACATGATGAATATGTTACTAAACATAAAACAGCTCCCTATCAGATCCTCACACAAGAAATCAGTGGCCTTCAAATCAAATCCGAGGCCTTTTTGCGTCTTCTGCTCTGCATTACAAAAAAGGATTTTAATTAGCCAAGAGAAACCATTCCCATTGTCCATGAAATACAACTGGAATCCTAATTTCTTAGCCACACAGTAAAGTAATAGTAATTAACAGAATTAATCATAATTTCTTAGCTACAACTAATAAAAACTAACTTCTGAAAAACAATGTTTAACAAGCCAGTGATGACTGGAGTTAGGAATATGGCCAGTCATGTTGCAGGACCTAAATGATGGGCTTTATACTTTGGGTTGTGAAGAAAACAGTGTGAATCCAAAGGTGTGTTCCTTGAAAAGGAGAGAACAAATACAGCAGTGCCAGAGTGTTGTTCTCTTTTGGAGATGCATTGAATCATTAGGACTACTCAATTTTGCTCATCTTGAGGGACAGTAGGGCAAACTTGACAGATGGGCCATCATGTCAACAGGTACCAAAAATGTGAAGTCTACCATTAGGGTAAATGCTGTCATAACCCTCCTTGTATCAGTATTGTCCAGGCTTCCTTCATCTTGTATAGTAAGTAAAAAACGCACAAGAAACAACTTCTGTTACATTTTCATCCACTTAGAAAGCATAATGGAAATCGTTTTTTAACAGCAGAAAACAGAGTGCAGGAAGAGGGATGTTGGTGTTGATGTGGCATTATTCTTTCATTTTTTTCCTGCTTAACAATGTTATTGGAAGTATTTGTTCTTTCTAAAACAAGAGATGAGGATAAAATGACAGGAAAATAATTTAATGGTCCAACATCCTGTCAACTTCTGGAACAGTTTGCCCTGAGCTGAAATCCAGGTGAATGTTCACATCTTATTAAAAGATCATTTCAAAAAGTGCATATGGGTGTGTATGAGTGGGTGAGTGGCTGTGGAGGTGTGTATGTGTTCAAAGTGTCTTGAGGAGTTTTGTGCTAAATTTTTAGATGCTTTACTTTTCCAGCACCATTACTGTCTTTTCTGTTTGGAGAAAAGAAAAAAAAAGTCTTCCTTCCAGCTCTCTTCTACCTTCTTTTAATTATAGATAACGTTCTTAACGTCTTCCTAGCATTACTAGAATATTTCTGCTTGTCAGCACATCAGAACACAAACCCAGCAGAATGGAAAGTACATGATATACACACTAAAATTTTTTCAGTGTTAAAACTGCAGGCAAAGGGCTGAATTATTCTGTGGATTGAATGGAGAGTTCCAGAGAGTCTGGAGAGGTTCCAGGCTTCCAGCAGGCAACTGCTAGCCTTCTCTGCTTCTACCTGCTCTGCAGCAGGTAACAAGGAGTGGTGGCCTCTTCCAAGCTATTTGAAGAACCATTTCAGTTTCTGGTGCAGCAGTTGCCCACTCTGTAAGAAACAATTATCACACTGTATAGCAATTTAGAGAAGACTCAGAATGGAAATGGAGACACGGTGATGGAGCAGAATGTGTCCTCCTTCAGTTCAGAGCTGAGGTCCATTAGGTGTGCTTATGTTGTTGCAGTCTACCGTGCTTGTGGATAAAAATAGGAATCTGATTTTGAAGGATCCAAAGATCTTGAACTGAAGGAACCTTAGACTGGACAGCATAAGGCAACAGTACTTGGGAAGCAGATCCTTGAGCTGCCTTCTTTGACTCATACAAAAGTGGTGTGCAAACATCTCAACACAACTCATTATGGAAAGTATTATGTAAGTGATGTATCTGAACAATAGATGAAACAAGCATATAAACATTCAGACAGAGTACTACCTTTATTTACCTTTGGCTCTGTCAGGAAAACCTATATAAAATTTGTAAAGGTAGCTGTTTACTCCTTAATAGGTAACTCAACCAAAAGGGAAAGTACATTCTCTTATTTTAGAGCCAATCTGTAAAACAGCTACATATTTCAATATGCTGCCTAATGAGAAGTCTTCTGGGTTCTGGTACAGACAGAGTGTCACTCACAGCAATGATGCTATAAAAAATGAAAATAAGAAATGCTTCACAATGGAATATCAAGAAAAATCATGTAACTGCAATTCTGATAGCAAATATTCTTTGTTAGAATAGTGTTGCTATTTTAAAGACAAGGGGAAATTAAGATCTGAGGGGCAAAATTATCACATTTCTTAAATTGTCCATATTATCTAAATCCAGATCAGCCAGTCAAACATCTGTCAGGGCGATGTATGCCTTATCCACTTATTTACCTAGAATCAGAGAAGGGAAAATACACATAATTGTATCTCTAACAGAATTGCACTGTTACATTGATTATTGAATCCATAAATGAAATCTGAAATCTCTGTAACCCAAAGCTAAATAAATATTTACTGGTTTGCAACCATCACTCATGATAAAAACAGGTTAAGAACTGAGACTGGAGTTTAAATATATGTTTAACAGTGTCAGAAATACATACAGTTTGAATGCAGGCATATTTTTATCATCAGGAGGCAACTGGAAAGGAGAACAGCAAACAATGAAAGAACCAAGAAGATAAATAGCCAAAGCATGTTGTTTATTATGACATCAATACTCAAATGTAGTAACAAGATCTGGAAATGAAATTATGTTTGCTTTCATTGGAGAACTGGAATAAGAAGATCGTAGTATACCATATTGTGGGTCTCCAGAGTGGCATGCACAGTTTGGTATATGCAAGTAAAATAAAGGAAATCTTGGGTACACCCAAATACTCTAAAACTATTATATTTATCATATGTCATATTTGTAAAAGACAAGTACAAGGCTAAAGAAGATTTCATACATAGAGAATAAATTAATAACTTATTGATTATCTGTTGCAGAAAAAAGACATAATTTTATACCAAAGAGCATAAGGCTTTTATTTGTTGTCTCACTAAAACACTAAAATGTTGAGAACATAAAACATTACACTTTCTATCTGCTAATGCACTAAGCTTTGTGATGAGCACATTATATATATTTTATGATATGGAGTTAGGGTCCACAAGAAAACTTCGAGATTTACATTTTTATCCTGCATTGACCTTTTGGCTTCACTCCCTAATTAAGCAAGGCATGGTAAAGAAAGAGATTATTATGAGGTGGCTGGGTCCCCAGGGTGTTATGAGGTACCACACACAGTTAAGCTATCTCAAGACAACCATGTTCTCTAGAGTTACTTTATTGCTATTATAAAAAATCTTTATTATGGGGAAAAATATGTATTTTTATGCTAGAAGAAGATGAAGATGACAGTTTAGGATGTTGAATGGTAGTTTCAGCTGAGCTTTTCGCCCACAGAGACTGTAAAACATCGAAGACTGGGCAGCTTTTGATTGGCTCCTTTGGATCCTAAAGGGGTAGATTAATCTTTGTAAAATTCATAGTTGGAACATTGTACCATTAACTGGCACTTTCCAGTTATCAAGATACTTTATGAAACTGAAAAAGTCCTATTACACTTTCTAAAAAGGCAACTTCAGGGGTGTGGCTCTCATGAAACCATTTCATCTCTGGAGTATTAGGTACTTTCCTCTCTGCCCTCTGCTTGATTAACCTCACAGGATGTAAACCTGCATTCAGTAACATATTTTAGTTTCTTCTCTGTTTTTCACACCCTATATAAACATGCAATCTTATAACATGAACTTCCTCAAGGTCCTCTGTTTTTCTGTCAGAATTGAGAGCATATTTAAGCTCTTGTGGGACCAAGCCTTAGTTCTCATTTTTGGAATCACATCTCCAGTTTTAATCACGATGTCTTCTTTTTAACCTCTGCAACAACTATATAGTGCACACCCAAGAGCTTGTATCTTCTTTGCATCTTAGGAGAGTAAATATACAATGTTCCTGTTGCTTTTAAGCCTTCTTCAGTATGCCTCATATCAAAACATTTGTGCAGTGTGAGTAGAATATCAGAACTACCAGTGGGTAGCAGAAAATATGCATGTATTTACAGACTTTTAAAGGTAGTCCTACTTTAAAGAGCTATTCCAGGAATACAGTGATTACGAAGAAACCTGGGCTCATGAAATCCTCTTTGTAGTAAAACTGTGTGTATGCCCCACGGATCAAAGAAAGATGCAGAACAGACATATGTCTTAAAGACTAGATATGGCCTGCTTGACAACACATTGATTTATGCCCACCACTGTTCTGAGGCTGGCTTAGAGATATTTGATTTACACTGGATAGATTGCCTCCTGCTAAATAAAGTCCTGTGTCATTGTTCATAAACCTGAACTGCATACATCAGTCTCAGTGCTTTGTTAAAATACCACAGTGAAGTTCATAGTGCCTTATTAAGCTCTGTAGTTCAAAGATTAATTGTTGAAAGGATAAAAACCTTTGTGCAAACATCTAACACGCTTCTTAAGTCGATGACAATTAGCCCTGTGAAGTACTCAAGAGCTGTCTGTCAAGAAGCTCAAAGAAAAGTGACAGGACTTGGTCAAAAAGAGCACCAGTTGCTCCCATCCCCATGCCTGGTGGGATAATACATTAGCCCTCAGGGACAGTGCTTGGCCATCCCCCAACTAACAACTCTGCTTGCCAAGGTCAGACGTCATAGCTAATAGACGAAAGGGGTCCTAAGGAGGAACAAACCACCTATAAATGAAAACCAGTAAAAACTCTAATTAGCACTCTATTTTTT
Source organism: Agelaius tricolor (assembly GCF_023055355.1). Taxonomy (NCBI): domain Eukaryota; kingdom Metazoa; phylum Chordata; class Aves; order Passeriformes; family Icteridae; genus Agelaius; species Agelaius tricolor. Next base: position 35,108,047 of record NW_027269264.1, on the reverse strand, counting down.
CAGACAATCCAGGATGCTGGTGACACTGTTCAGGTAAGCCCAGGTGTTATGAGAGATGATGCTGTTGCAGTAGGTGGCACTATTCCCCTCTTCCAGCCACAAGAGCACCACCAAACTCTGGGAAGTGCCATCTTTGGGATGAGACATAAAACTGAGGCCTTGACCAGTTGCAGTTATTAAAGGTCCCATTGCACTTTCCACAAGATTAACTGTGTTAACCTCAGTGTCCTGGCTGATTGCATTCTGTCTTCCTAAATTCCCCCTGTAGTTTCAACTGGACAAGTTAATCTGCACTTCCTGTTTTAGATATCCGTGCAACTGTTGCTGTGCTCGGACACACAGCTGCTGTGCTTCATCCTGTGACATGCTCCAGTGACAGCCAGCGCAGGCACACTGAACCTTGCACAGCCACATCGATTCCCCAAGGAGCGTGGAAGAAGAGGGCATAGTTGTGACCTTTATTTTCAACAAAATGGTGTGACATCCTGGAGACGGAATGCACTCTTCAAAATAGATCAATCATTGCAACACCAGCAAATGGCAATAGCAGTTATTTGGTGGGGCATCCTGCTGAGTCATGTAACTCCATCTTCCCAAGGCACAATGCCTTATGGACAACCCCTTGGCATGGGTAGTTATAGCTGTCCATCTCACTCCAGACCTCTTGCCTGGCCAAACTCATTCTTAGGTTTTTATCTCTGGACTGAAGAGCAGAGAAGGAGAATGTTGCAATTTTGGCATGGTTCTAGATTAAACCCATTAGGTCCTATTTCTGAAATTCTTCTTGTGCAAGTGGCCCTTTCCAAAAGAGGCAGGAATGAAGTGCGATGTGAACTAAGCAGTGAGAAATTTGCAGTAAGGTGACCTACTGTGCAAATCACTGTAGCTCATGCATGGCTTCCATTTTTCTCTCAGTTTTGAGGTTTGATAGCTAGACTCAAAGTTGGGCAAAATGCATTCTTTCTACCTTCAGTTCTTCCTGCTGTTTCAGTTGGATACTTCCTTTGTCACTTCATATCCCAAACAACTGTGTTTTATTGCTGGAAAATGTGTGTTTCATTTTAATGGTTGGGGATTATACACACATGTGATTGACTATAATGCAAGAACATTATGTGAAGGCAAGGAATTATTATTTTTCTGCTTATTTAGAGAAAATAAAAGTTATTATTAAAATCTTCCTAACTAGATGATGATATTAATATTTGAACTCCATGAGAAGACTGAAATAGGCTGGTTGGGTGATTGGGTATTTAAAATAAGCCAGGTGTCAAGAGAGGAAACATATAATTATCATGGAATAAGGAGAAGTTTCTGAAAAATAAACCACAATTTGTTCTCTGTTTTCTACTTTATGATATTTCCACTGAAAATTGTAATTCCTTTTTTCTATGTTCTAGTCCCCTTGTACACAGTGTCCCCTTGGGAAGCGGGGCCCAAGAGCCCTTTCTAGGATGGGACAGGATATTACAGCTTGGTTTGTGCGCCAGCATCCTTAATATTTCCTTCCTTTCAGAAGCAAATAGAGCGTACCCTTATCTGAATGCTAATTTCCTAGTTAAAACCCTCCCTTGCTGACAAGGGACTGAAAGAGTTTTAAATCACAGATGTAGAGTATCAAATGCAATAATGCTCTTGCAATAGTGCATTGAAGCCTCAATTAATTAACCCTTGGGCTAAGTAGGCAGGTACATGGTGGTGGCCACAGGCGGTGGATGGATGAGATTTAAATGGGCATCTCATTTCCTCAGCACGGAACATGCCGTTTGGTTCAGAAAGGAGTCATTTTACACACTCGCCTCATTTACGCTCAGTTTAATCCCTTTAATTCCACCTGAGATCCAAGCAAGAATGGGAAAAGAGAGAGAGGTGCAAAAGGCTACAGAGCTGGGCTTTGTTTACATATGTTTCCCCAGGGGCACCCACCCCCCCAACAGAGCCAAGGCTTCTGGCCTTTTCATTCGGCTGTGGGGATCCAAAGCAGTTGTCATATGGAAATGGTTAAAGAGAGATTACAGGGAGCTCTTCACTGCAATCCATCCTGTTTAGAACCTGAAAAGTAACAAGCAGGGAGAGGAGGCTGAGAAAAGAGACTGAATCTTATCCCCGTGGATGCTGAGATGGAGCAGGGACTTAGTGTTGGAGGGTCAATTTGCAGAGCCTGTGGTGGTGTGGGCCTCCACACGATGACAGCTGCTGCTGCCCCCTCAACGGCACATATGGGCGCATGTCCACGTAGGAGGTAAATCGTGTTCCGTGGGTGATACAAATCTCTGCCATCCCTCTGGATGGCTTTTGCATGAACATGTATATGTGAAAGCTTCTCTACCCAGAAAAGGGACTGCCCTGCCACATATCAAGGGTAGCAGACTAATGCTGTAAAAATAAAAGCATCCCCCGATGGTTTCTTTGATTTGCTTGGAGGTTTTTGATCAGGCTGTGCTTTGCTTCTCTGTTTTGCTTGCTTTCTTTGATCCTCCTAACACAGAGGTCTGCTATCAGAACCTTGTGCCAAAATTTAGAGCAAATGTCACAGAATATTTACGGATAATGAATTTTGAATTTATTATAGTTATTGCACAGAAAATCTGATATCTCAGCACAGTGTGCCTTCAATCAAAGATATGCAGACAAGTGTGTGACCTCTGCAACCAATTAACCCAGGTAGAATTTAAAATATCAGATATTTGCAACAAACTTCATCTGCATAAGACTGGAAATTGTTCACAGAAATATTCAGTGAATGGTTGAGAATAAAGAACCTATTTTTAAAAACCCAGAATCTCTTTCTTACCAGCCACTGAAAAATAAATGCAAAATGTATTATGCATTACATTTACCTTAGGTGCCTGGCTGTGCTAAAACAGCTGTACACAAGGTAGTGCTACTTAAATGAAGGTATATAAAGAAGGTTTGAGAGGTGGTCCTGTTTTTAAGGAGATCCAACTGTTTGTATTAAATGCTCTGCATCAGCGTGCATTTGCTCCCACTGTGCATAGCAGTGCTGTGGAGGATAAAGTTGGACTGTTCCTGGTGGGACTGTATCGATGGCATGTGCTTGTTTCTCCAGATCTTATTCTGTGCCAGCCCCATTTATGCACATCCAGAAACCTCTGCAGATAAACCCAGCAGTGGGTGATACAAAATGGAAAGGCACCCCACACATGCCTTTTCCCCACTGCCTGCACTGATGGCTGCTGAAGCCACACACATTTGTCACACCTGTGGGCAGCTGCCTTTTTGTGCAGTGTCTGGAGAGATGTCACCTGGGTCTGGAGCTTGGGAAGATGCACGACTGGGGACGTGATGCACGAGGGTGGGATGATGCCTACCAGAGTCATGGCCCGCCCTGTCCCACCTGCCATCCCCACTAGGCCACAGGACTCTTCATCTTATTTCCCTCCACACGATTTACCATCTGTGAGCTTGTCTTTAACCTAATAAAAATCATCTCGCTTTTGACTAACAAGAAAAGGAAACAGTGCTCATTGTGGGGTTTGGGGAAAATGGCTTCACTAATCTGCAGGATGAGAATGGAGTGATTTATAGGCGGATTTAACTGTGGGCCATGATTAGGGGGCCGGTAGTAAGTGCATTAGATGTCTAAGTGTGGCAATAGAGTAAATAGGCGTTTTATTTATCGCAGTGCCAGGGGCCTCTTAGCGGAAGAGCGCTTCTCCAAATTGAAATATAGCAGAGTTTACACTCCTGATTAGGGCTTCAAGCGCAGAGCCCAAGGCTATCAGCGAGCAGAAACAACGCTTGCTGACACCTAATTGTCACTGGATTAATGTGCAAACAGGGACAGCAAACAGCAACAACAAATAACCCGGTGTCAGAGCTGCTGGTGGCAGTGTCCACTAAGTGACTGGGGGCCAAATTGAAGTTTATATCTCAGTATCCACTGAGATCAATGCATCAGCTGGGTAGACAGGGCTGGAAATATTTTGCTGTTATATGTATTTACATATGGTACAGGTGTGGAGCTAGCCATAAAAAAAATTTGTTTTCATGCCAGATGTGAACCATGTGTGCTGTACTGCCAGGTACCAGCAGAGGCTCCCCCTCCAGAAATTCATATGCCCCTTCGAATGCCCCCATATTCACCAAAATTAATTCTGCACAAACATGCCCAACGTGTATGTGTGATTGTATCTGTAAAAAAGAAGTAAGGCTTGTAGGGAAAGGTAATATACTCTATATGACCAGCTGATACTTTCTGAGGAAAGACAGACAAGATTCCGATCTAAAAATGGCTTCTTTATGCAGTAAAATTCATAATCTATATGTGTGAATTCATAAGCCTCAGAACAGGCAACTGCTTCCTTCTTTGAATTATTAAGGGGGTATGTACCAATATTATTCTATGGATTCACAAATATGCCCATTGTTATCATGTATATCATGTGAAGATACGTACCATATGCCTGTAAGCTAAGTACAGGCAATATTGTTCAATTTATTTTCTTTATGCTTCATAGCCATTCAGGTAATTTATGTGAATAAGGTCTTTTCCCTACGATCTTGTGACTTTCACTGGCATCTCCATATAAAATTTTATAACCCTGTTTGTGAATCAAATCATTCCCACAACTACTGATTCAATCTGGGTCGCCACCTGTCCAGCTTTGGACTGGAGGAAGCAGTTTAGGCATTTGAGCTCTGGATTTTCCACTTCTGAATCTGGTTTGGCTTGCTTATTCCAAGGTATATCTACTCAAGATCTCATTACTGCAGTAAGACAAAAAACCACCCTGTTCTCTTAATTTATAGTAGCCACCTCTTTTTAAATTGAGAAATTAGTACAATTTCCTTGGAACAAACAAAAGTGATTAAAAAAGGAGCCTGAAAACAAATGCAAGAATAGGTTAGCAGCCATGTAGTTCAGGTATTCTTTTTTTTCCCATAATTAGCTGTTGAAGGAGGAAAAGTCACAAATATATGATTTATATCGCTAAATGTATTTCTAAAGTTCTTAAGTTTTATTGACCATGAAAGTTGGTCTTTCCCTGTGTTAAGAAGTGAAGAAGCTATAGAGCTAGCTAGTGGCTCAATGGTGCAAAGTCTTATGATTTAATCTTGACATTTGCAATTTTTTGCTGTAAAATATTACTTTCTTTATTTCAGGACTTTAGTGTAAAACCTCATAATTTCCTTTAAGCTCCATTTGATTGTCAATTGCACAACTCTCTCCAAATCTTAAAGCTTATGATTTTCATACACATAAGATTTATTTCTTTTGTACCACAATAGAATTTTCTTTGATGCAAATTCTCCTTATTTCTCTTGCATCCTGATCTTTTCCTGCTTGTAGCTAGGATTTTTTTGTGTGTGTGCAGGTCACAGGTCTTGGGTTTGTGAGCTTTGAACTTTCTTTGGATGCATTTAGAAATATCCGTGTTTCAAATATCCGTGTCTGAAATTGAACCAGCTGCAGATCTGATCTACTCTGCTTAATGATTTCCAGGAAGTGGTGGCCTTGCTATTGACATATTTGGAAAAGAAATAAGATCAATTTTCAATATTGAAACCAGCCCAATAGCTATTTACACAGAGTTTATTTCAGAAATTCAAAACTGCACAAGGGTACGGAGAAAAGGTTTATACCGCAAAATTGCAAACATTTCTGTTTTTCTCTTAGGTCATTTAGAGTCAGAAAATCATAAAACTGGGTTTGCAACAGGGAAGTCCCAAGTTCATTTTGCTAACAATATGCTTGATGAATTCAATGTATTTTTAATCCAAGTGTAAAACTCTAAGGACATCCAAGGTGCTGACTAGAGCATGAAAATCTAAATTAATGCTCTGCCAGAATGACAGTACTTAAACAACCAAAATATCACCCACAGGCATTACGTTTTCTGAGAAGTTCATAATCTATATATTGTTATTGTAAAGATTGTGGTTTCATGCAGAAAATAATTCACAAATCTTAATTAACATCACTCCCAATAGGTGACCAAAGGCTTTAAATACACATTTTACATTTTGCTGTTTCAAAAAGCTATACAACCCTGTAATACATAATTACTACAATACATATCATATATATTGGGCAATACTGTTCAATATATCAGCAAAGACCCATAAATCAAGGGATAGTTTTTCTTGACTGTATGTAATGTTGATATTTTATATTTTAATTACCTGAAATCTGCCAGTTAATATTTTTTAACCATATAGATTCATAGCCAATGAACTATTTGAAACAGGTTAGAACTGGAAAATGCTCATTTTTACAGACTGTTATAAAATGGGTCCTGTTTCCCTACTTGGGCAAAATGCCCAGAGGAGATAACAGGAATTTTGCCTGAACAAGGACTGCACAATTAGCAGAAAAACATGCCAGTCAGAGTGTTTTGCATCGAGGAATTGTGAATACTGTTGCCCAAAAGAAAATGCCTGTGTCTTTCCCACAAACAGGAATGTGCCACTAGGTATGAGAATTTAGAGCCCTTCCTCTAGGAAGAGAGCAGGAAAAAAAAAAAAAAGATGGGTTGATTTGTAGCACTAACAAGCAAAATCCAATTGTGAAGGACCTCACTGCGTCGTCCTGTCTGCTGGTGATGACCGCTGCCAGGCTCTGCAAAGGCACTGGGCTGCTGGCCAGCACAGCCAACTGCAGGACTGGGGCCTAAATCTATTCCTCACTAGCAGACCTGACTGCAGAATTAAAGCTTTCAGCCACAATTTTCAAGTTGATAACACATGGACACAGCAATCCCGCCCATGTGATAGCAATTGCAGCACTCAAACAGTTGATTGTAGGCTCCTCTGGACAAAGAGTTTTTGTTTTATTTATATATAAATCATCCAAGTACATCTATCATGCTGTATAGATGATAATATTAAAGAGATGATCATGGCTTCCAGTACAGATGCAGCAAGGACAACACTGGGATATTTCAGGAGGAATGAGAAAAAAGTGAGAAGACAGTAAGTTGCATTTAGTTCACTGAACTGTTGAGGAAAGAAAAACAATTAAACCCTGGCTTTAACAAACCCTTATTGAGACACTGATTGCCCTGTAACAGAAATAGTTGTGCCACGCTGACATTTATTCATTAACCAGTCATGAATTTGTGTCACACATCAAATACTAGTAATGAAACAATATTAAAATGATGGTTTGCTTTTTAGCCCTAATACATGATGGGTATTAACACGCCTACACAAACATTTTAAACATCATATTAAAATATGTGTTTGAACAAATATGAGTTGAGGGTTGGTTTAAATTATTACAGGCTTCAACAAAGTCTCATTTGAACAAAAAGGGGTACTGTTGTGCAAAAAGCACGAGAAAAAAAACAGCCTTTCAAGTACTGTAGGGCTGCCAAATTACTCTGCCAAAACACCCATTACAGATAGGTGGGTTGAAGCAGGAACAGAGTCTTGGCTTTATTGGACATTTTCACACAACAAAGTGTCATGGCATAAATTAAAGTCTGGGCATAGGAGACCTAAATTGCAGAGTTTAATTTCTGTGAATCAGCTTTTTTATTAATCTTCATTTTTCTTACCACTCAGTTTTGTGAGCACCAGACTGCTTACTGTAAGTTGCAACTATTCTTTTTAGAAATAAAAGCTGTGGTTAGAAGGGTTAATAATGTGAGTTAACAAAACAGAGTTTACCAGTGAGTTTGAACACCCTCAAAGAAATGTGAGTAATCTATTTAATCAAGTACTGGATCCTATAAAGTGCCTTCATATTTTAGGTTTCTTCAGCATGATGGGATCAGCTAATCACTGAGCCAGCCCACAGCCACCAGGGAGGGAAGGTCCTACTTCCATTCTGTTTCCTCCCCTCCTCTCCCCCTGCTCCCAGCCAGGCACTTCTGGCACTTGTCATGCACACTGACCGTCCCCAGGCTCCTCTGAGAACTGATTCAGCATGCCAACCTGGCAGAAAACTAATGCAGCTAAAAGGAGGTGATTTTCTGCTGGGCGACTGAACTGAAAGAAAAGGAGGGAGGTTGTGATGAGCAAAGATAGTACAAGGCAGGTGGTGGGACCATGTGGCAACAGTGAGAGAGAGAGAGAGAGGGGAAGAGGGAGAGGGAGAGAAGAAAGGACTAGTGAGGAGAGGAGTCAAGATCTGCCCCTCTGGGAATCAACACTAACTTGAAGCATTCGTGCTCCAAGACTACCAACACAAATACCAAGGTACTAGCAATACTATTAGCATTCACAAAGAATAGCTTGTGAATTGGAGGCAATAGGGCACAAGTCCAGTAAAAGCACTGGATTAAAGGCAAGTGGCAGCTTGGTAGACTGTGCCTCATCTAGCAGAATAATAATTTAATTGAATGTCATGTTGACAAGTGAAAATAAGTTGAGGTGCAGAAACCTCCTTTGGTACTTCCAATCACAGTGGAGCAGTTTTTGACTGAATGGGTCACCAGCACAGGGTCCACTGAGAGCCCCCAGTTCAGATGTAAGGGTTTTTCCATTGAGACAGCTGAAGTATAGAGAGCCTTTCAACTTAAACTACACCAAACAACTGTACACCTTGTAAAATTCCCTTGAATCTTCCAAGTATGACATCAGAACCTGGGTGGGATGGGCATGTCCCACTACTGAGACACCAAAGAAATTCTGATGAGGGAAAACTCTAATTTTTCTCTTGATGCATTTCCTCTCTGCTTCTATCATCTATGAGGATCACTAGGTCCCTGTCTGCCACCACAGCAAGACATACACTCCAAACAAAACCATAGAGAGCTCTGAAAGCAGTAATGTAATAGGCCTAATGATCTGATTTTGGGTTTGATTTTTAACACTAAAAATGCCTGGTTTAGTTACAGGAAAATTAAGGCTATATGCAGAATAAAAAAATACTATTCAAGTGTATTCCAAGTTTGGAAGACGATGCTTGTTTTGGGTTTTAAGTGTGTTTTTTCACTGCCTTAGAAAGAAAACCATTTAGATCATAATAAGCGATTAGTATCATAGATGTAAAGGCCAAGATATACACTTCCCCATGACAGCAGTGGTTAGGACGTTTCACACAAAGTAAGAATTTTGCACCTGGGACAAGGCATGTATGGACAAACTGGAGGGCAAGAGTCTGAAGAGAAACTCCATGAAAAGGGATCTGTGGCAAGCTGAACATGAGCCAGCAGTGCCCTGGCAGCCAGGAGGGCCAGCCATGTCCTGTGGGGCATCAGGGACAGCATCACCAGCCAGGCAAGGGAGGGGATTGCACTGCTCTGCTCTGCACTGGGATGGCTTCACCTCGAGTGCTGGGGACAGTTCTGGGTGTCACAATGTAAAAAAGACATTCAGGTATTAGAGAGCATCCAAAGGAAGGTTATGAGGATGATGAAAGACCTGGAGGGGAAGCCGTATGAGGAGTGGCTGAGGTACTTTGGCTAGGGATAAGAGGAGACTGAGATGAGACCTACAACTTCCTCCTGAGGGGAGGCAGAGGGCCAGGCACTGGTTACTGCTCTGTGGTGGCCATTGACAGGACAAGGAGATGGCATGGAACTGTGCCAGATGAGGTTTAGGTTGGACATCAGGAAAAGACTCTTCACCCAGTGTTGGCTTGGCACCAGAACAGGCTCCCCAGGGATGTGGTCACCGCACCAAGCCTGACAGAACTCAAGAAGCACTTGGACAATGCTCTCAGGCACATGGTGTGACTCTTGGGGGCTCCTTGTGGGCTCCTTCCAGCATGTTTTATGATTTCATGTAAATACACAAACTGACAAAAACACAGGAAAATTTGTAGCAAAGACATGTGGGAAACACTGGATTTTGTGTATGAATAGGGGTAGAAATGTAAAAATACAAAAAAGAGACCATGGCTAGTGGTGAGCCAACATGCTTTTTTGCAACCCATACTTTGAAATGTCCTAAATGAGACGGGGGTATTGTTTGGAGGTCCCAGTCTATGTAAACCAGCTTAAATCAAAATGGGACACCTCACTCTGGGACCTATAGTCTCTAGGACTTATAATATGGATGGAAACTGTGATCATCTATGCTTTACACAGACAAGGTGTAGCCTCTTAAAGTGTGGCCTCTTAAAGAGTGAGGAAGTCCCAGTGAGACACCTCTGGAAAGTTCCAACCATAGGGAAGATGGACATCTCAGAAAAATTAAATTAATCCCATAATAGTATATAAATCTGTAGAACACAGCCTTTTAAAATATTCCTAACTCTCAGAAGACTTAATCAACGTGATACAAATTACAGAATCATTTAAGAGTGTTGGTATGATGAAAAACCCCATGCTTTTGTCCCTGTGGAACGTTAAAAATATCAAGACAAGCTGGTTATCCAAAATATCAGTAAAATTACATCTCCTCTGCCAAGGTTGATGAAATTATGATGACTACATGTCAGTTTTTTCCTGTTTAAAGGGAAATCTATGGTCAAGTATGCCTTGAAGTTCTTCAGGTTCATTAACAAGGTCAAAATCAATGTTATTTTACTGTTTGGAATCATTTTTGGCGGAACAATGAAAAGAAACCATAGTAGAAGTAGTCTTAATATAATCATTTTCTTTTCATTGTTCTTTATGGGAAAATAATTTGGCCCGAAATTTAGTGGTCCCATCAGGGAGGTGATATCTTTAAAAAGGTGGTCTGAAGGACAGGTTTTACTGTACTTTAATAGGCTTATAGATTAATATAAATCTTAATATTCATAATCTGTACTCTTCCTTTTCTCAATATCTCGTTCATCTATACATCTATTTGTAATGTGTGTTTCAAACACAGGTTAAACTTTATTTTATCAAGAGTACCAAGAGTACTTTAGAGATAATAATTTCTGAAAAAGTTCAGCAGCTCAAATGTATAGCTAGTTTTTCTCTCAAAAACAATTTTATTTTAAAAAAACACTGGTGCCTTCTAGCTGAATGTTCCTTGAATATTTAGAAATATCTTATTGTCTGGAATAAAATATATCGATTAAATGGTGGTTATTGCTGCAATGAAATGCACAGTTATCAGCCCAATTTGCATTCCTGATCAAAGATAAAAACCTGGAATAATTCAATGTCAAAACTACCATTCCATTTTTAATAGAGTTATTTGTAAAATTAATCACATAATTTTAATTTTCAGGCCAGAAATGCATCATTGTAAGCTTCCTGTTACAGAACATCTTGTAAGTAGTGTGCAAGCCCACTTTTTGTAGCATGATTTTTCAGAGGAGATGAATGCTAGGAGGCATACCAGAAAGATATCTAAGCCCTTGAAATATTTGTCCCCAAGGACACCTAGAATATTTATTCTAGGTGCAGTGCCTTTAAATGGGAGCAGTTGTCATTTGTTGTTGTTGTCATTAGTTTTTATGTAAGCTGTACATAGGAAAATTTACAAGTGTCTGCTAATGCCTCTTTGTATTAACAGAGAACAGTACTAAGCAAATGCTGCTTGTGTGAAGTGATGAGCATTACTTTATAATATCCAGCCATTATCTACTAACTGAAAAATTAGTTGAGCTTTGGTAAATTGCATGCACAGGCCAGTACTTATCTACTTTCTGCTGATTAGAGCATGAAATATTTGCATGATTTGTATTGCTTTTACAGAAATCAGGACAGAGCATGTCAAATATCCCCAATACAGGAAAAAGCAACATCTGCTACATGGAAGATACTGGACCAAATCCTGTTTGTGTTCAGTGCAGATTGTGGTAACAGGCAGGATCATTTTGCAGGTACAGCCCAGTTGAGAATGTGCCCAGAAAGTCTGCTTATATTTTTACCTGTCACCTCTTAGCTGTGGAGAATCAAGTGAATAATATATTACTCTACCGGCTATTACAGAGCTGTTGGTCGGTTTTGAATTTCTTTTAATATGAACTGAGCAGGAAACCACTGTTTACTTTCTAGCATGAGTACCAAAATGGATTTTGTAGATAATCAGCAAGATAGCCCAGATTTTTTTCTGCCAGCTATTAGATGGCTGATCTTGGACTGGATATACATTTAAAGCTAAAAAAATCCAAACCCAACCAAAGATAAAACAAAAAAAAACCCCAACCAAAACAAACCCCCCCACACACACAAAAAAACCCCTGCTGAATTATGTCTGAATGCTGAGAAGCATTAGCAGAACTTTGCAGCCGAGCTGACCATCTGGAATAATGGACAGTATTGGCTGTCTTCCATTAGAGGGAATCATTCAAAGTCATAACGGGCAGTGGTCACTAGGGAAAGGAAAGGAGAGAAAGCTAGTCATTCTTTTATATTTGTATGGAGTATTAGTGAAGATTTATTAAAACACTTGTCTTATTCCTACATTTGACAGTCATGGTTATTAATATCTTTAGCTACCTTTGATAAAGATACTGCTTGCTATATTTTGAAATGGTTTACAATACTATATCAAGTGCAACCTCTTTATCGTAGAATTTTGAAGTTGGAAAAAAGGGTGCTAATATCACTGGGATGTCTGTGGTAGACAGACAGAACCAAGAGGGTTTGCTAAATTTCAATACTTGAAGAAAATCTGGTTTATCTTTTACAACCCTACATTTCTTATTGCATTGTTTTGTGTATCATTACTTGCCTTTTCTATTAGAAGAGTTTACTAATACAGCCACACTTTGACTGAGGGTTGAAAAGAATTCAGTTTTTTGTTTTCTATGATAGGAGCTTGTACAGTGAATTACAATGCGCTTCAGTTGGCAATGTCCCCAGATAAAATATCATCATGAAATCTTAATCTAATCCTTTGTAGTGGTTAAAATATCACTATATCATTTTGAGATTGGAGCAGAAGAATAAGTAGCACACATTTTTATGACAGAATTATTTTAATAATTTATTTGGTGGTGCTTATTTATAAGGGCATTTCCTTTGTTTTCTGTGATTAAAAAAAATCAATAGTCATAAATAAAAAGGGAGTACTGAAAAAGTTTGTAGGCTTATGACTCATTTTTTGTTAAACATTCTCTCAAATCTTGACATGCATCATGACTCCTAAAATGCATCTCATGGGCCAAAGGACATCATAAGTACTGGTGACAAATATTACTGAAACGTGACTTGACAAGCACAGGACCCCTATATTTAGGATGAATAAAATACTTTACACTAATTTTAATCATGAACAATTCCTTTTGTGTGAATAATGGACATCACCTCACACACATCCAAACCATGTAAGTGCCAGGTCAAGTTCTCCCATTGTTTACATGTCACAGCCCCAGAGGAGTTAATGAAGTTGCAAGGCTATACAGAATTAAGTTCTTTATGTTCTCTAACCTCATAGAATGCATTCTAATTTTTACGCATGAGTAATTATCCCTTAAATATTACCCATTTAATATTTACCCATATACAGAATAGGAATCTCTAGTCAGTTATTTAGGCCATAATTAAAATTTGTTTGGACTATGCTTTGAAAAAAAGCAGACTTTTTTCAGGATTACCAATTTTAAAATATCAATGAGTAGAAGAAAACTATCCTATCTATCTTTCCTTTTCCAAACTCAAACCCAGCATTTACAAATAACAGCATCCAAGGCAAACCTCAGCTCCATGGTACAGGATGGTAGGTTTCCCAAAGTCCATCTGACTATGTCTGTATGCATGCTTGTTGTTCCACCCCTCCAAGCTGTTGTAAAATCAGAGGTATTCAGTGGGAAAGGAACTAGCTTACTGAGCTTCATGAAAGGTATTTTCTGTTTTCTGACACTTTCTGGATCCTTGTGTGTGTACTATGGTGGGAACCTGGAGTTTTTTCTAAGTTTTGCAGCAGTCTGTTCTCAGCCTTGCATCCTTCTCATCTCCCTGAGTTCTGGGTGCACCGTTAGCCACTTCAATGATATTCATTTTAAAAGGTTAACAAATGAGAAGCTAAACCAACCATACAAATAACAGCCAAAAGAACAGTTTCCAAAATGTGTTGCTGTAGTGCCATTTCCAATTTAATATTCAGACAGAGTAAAGCTAAAGGCCACCAAACCAGGTGGATGAAATAGTTCTGCTTTTTATGACTCATTCTTAAATGAAATCTCTTAAATATTGCTAATGAAGCCAGTTATCATATACAGACCTGTAATGCGCCCTTTCTAAGCTGGTTCAGTTACATTTCCCTGTCTAGCAATTTACCCCAGGCCCCTATTAAATGAATTATCATGGCTCCTAAATCATCTCTGCGGGGGTTTACGCTAATCCCATCAAGACACTTACACTCCCTTTCTTCCCTCCTAGTGACATAATGAATTATTATTTCATGGGGAGCTGTTAAAGAGGCCCCTTTGGAAGAGTTTAATGCGCAGCACAGGGAAGGGGAGGGAGCTGCCTGCCAGGGAGGCTGTGGTAGGTACCTCAGCCCTGGGCTGCCTGGACACTGGTGACGAGACAAAGGCCACTGGTGCCCCAGGCTCCCCACAAACCTTCTGGGGCTGGCCCTGATGATGTCCCCAGCCCCAGGGATGACAGGCAGGCTTGCTTCCCCCTCCCCACTGTACCCTGCCCTCTGCTTACCCTCTTTGTCATGAAAAGCAAAGAGAGAGGGAATATAAATGTTTTCCTTAACCGGAGGAAGCACCCTGCTCACAAACCACTTGCTGAATCCATTAGGCTAATTTATTAAACACAATTTGCCTTGTGTGGCTGAACTGAGTAATGATAAAAGCCATAAATATGGAGAAAGCAGCAGCACAGAGCCAAAGACTCCATGGTCCCATGCCCTGTTATGGCACCCCTGACTTGCAGGGACTATGGACATGTTATCCCTTCCTTCAGATTTTTGGCACAATCTGAGAGGGGTACAGCGTCCAGTTTGAGAAAAAGGCACATGACTGAGTCATGTTCATTCCCACCTTCTGGATGTACCTACCTCACCCTCGCTAGGGTGAGAATTAATAAGAATCAAAGGGGAAGGAGAGCTTTAAGCAGTAGTAGAGTATGAAAAGGACTGCACATTGAAAATTTTCAGGCCTCTTTATTCTCTTATCAGAGTTCCACAGATATCTTTCTAGACAATGGTTTGTTTCTTCCCTGTGAAGACCCATAAAGTGGGTTGATACTGCAAGTTTGGTCACAGCATTGAAAACACACCCAAGGCCAGACTGTCATGCCATGGAATTCTTCACTGTTCCCTCAACATCAGCAGAGCACAGAAGGTACAGATAATATCAGAGTTTCTCCTGAGATTAATGGCAGGAGAACAACATTCATATAGAACATATCAGGTTTACATCAGATCCAGAAGGGCTACAGGGTAAAAAGCCCTTAAACAAGCCCTGGTGTGCAGGTCAGATTTATTTTACCTTCCCTGCTCCTTAACTTTGTGTGTAAGATCCAGCAGCAAAGTGCTCACCTGTAGCGTGACGATCAGGAGTGGAACAATCCTAAATAATATGTCATAGTTCCTATTTGATTCTCTATTCTGGTGGATACTATTAGACCATAGTCTTGTGAGAGAAAATGTGTAGGGCTTGCCATTTTGCAAAAGCCTCTCAGCTCTCATAATCAATTTGGTCAGTTATTGTAAACTTTTCAGAGATTTTTCAGTTTACACACCAAACTACATTAGCTAGGGTAAAACACATGGAAAGACCTGCTTACCTGTCTAGTGTAGTTTGCTTTCCAAACCTGCTTCTGTAAAGTATAAATGCAAGCATTGTTATCCCAATTCTCTTTGACAATCAGCCATTTAGGAAGTTTAAGGTATGTTGGAACCATGTATTTATTCACTTTTGCTAGCTCTACCTAGCACACATGTATCTGATCCTCTATTAAATACACGTATACTTGGGCTTTCCTCAACAGGTTGTGTTTCCTGGTTATGTTCATGTTCTGTGAAAAGATACTTTATCTTAAACTTACTGACTGTTCTGTCTGATCCTGTTTGCTATTCTGTTCTCATTTATTCATCAGTTCATCAGCTTGATTTTACTTGCCTCCACTATCTCCTCACTCTCTTGTCTCTTTTCCAAGATGAAATTGCTGTGTTTGGAAGCCATTCTATTACTACGATCACTCCCTTTGTCATCATCAGTACATGAGGGTCTTCAAAATATGCACTTGAAGTAGAACTGTGGAAATTAAAAGAGCTATGAAGACAGAAGTGCATCATGGACCTCTGATTAGCTCCATATACTAAGCACAAATAGATGAGTCCAACATGTTGAAGCAGATGTGGAAGGGCTGTAGATTTATATTTGTGTGACACAGACATTCTGACTTTAATAAAATCAGAATTAATTAAGTGACACTAGAAGAAAACTGGAGAGGGACTCTTCATCGGCAGCTGTAGTAATAGGACAAGGAGTAATGGATTCAAACTGTAGAGGGGGGAAATTTAGGATAGATATGTAGAAGAAATTCTTTCCTGTGAGGGTGGTGAGACAACACGAGAAGTTGTGGATGCTCCATTCATGACTGTGGTCAAGGCCTGGTTGGACGGGGCTTTGAGCAACCTGCTGCAGGGGGAGATGCCCCTGCCAGTGACAGGGGAGTTGGAACTAGATGGTCTTTAAGGTCTCTTCAAACCCAAACTACTCTATCATTCTATGATTTTATGATAATCACCAATAAGAAGGAAGGTGCTACTCACTCTGTAGACTAATCTGTGCTCCTCACTGACTTCTTCATTCCCAGCATACTATAGAGCTGCCTAACCCTGAAAGAAATCCTACTCCTCCCTCTTAAAGCTAAGCTATGAAACATAATTTTGTGCAGTAGTTGGAGGAAATAATTAGGGCTCTCACTAGTTCCAGCTCTGGTAAGAGACAATGAGTAGGGGAGAACAGTGTTTTCTCTGTAATCTTTATTTAAATAACTATAAATACTCCTTTGAAACTGTTAGGCTCTGTCAGGTTAAACCAGAGGTGCATGAAGAATTACATTTTTAATTTAGTATCCATTTCTGTTTGCAAGGATTTCCATTTTCTCAGATGATTCAAATCTTCTTCCAAGAGAGTGGATTATAATGTCAAAATAAAATCATGTCAAAATAAAATTCAACTGTAGCACAACAGGTTTTGTAAAATTTCAAACTGTCAAAATCACCTCCCAGCCTTGGAAACTTTAGCTTGATTTTTATCAAAACTAAATGCTTTGGGCTTTTACAAAGCCACATTTTTGTCTCTAATAATATACTCAGGACAATGATTTTTGGAGTTGTGACAGAATTCTCAAAGTAGTTAAATCCAATCTGATTTCAAGTGAAATCTTGGAAGATTCACATCTTCCAAAGGCATTTTGCTGTATGCATGATTCTAAAAAAAGAACTAACCTGCTGCAGAGGTAATCATAGACTCTGCCTGTTGCCAACAGAATTTTGATAGAAGACAGACCCCAGTTTCAAAACTATAGGGCTAGCAAAATTATCATTCTTGTAAATAGGCAATTAGAACATCAAATAAATTCAATTAAAAACAGCTAAATTTTGGGGTCTACTTAAGTTTTTTTAGATTAATAAATCAGTTACCCATTGACCTCCAATTATCGTGACTTTTATGACAGGAGTGTTTTTACCTACTCACTTTTTGGAATAGACAACATGCATAATTGTGAATTGCCTCATCTTAGTGTTATCATATGTGTATCATCATGAACAGCTTAAAAAAAGTTAAAGAACAGTTTGTGCCTCTAGGAAGTATGAAAGATTAGTTGCTAAACATTTAGAAGACTCCAAATGCAATTTAGAAGCATATCCAGGGAGTAATGAGTTTCCTTTGTAATTTCAACAGCTCTAAATAGTACTTCAGTTTTCAAATGAATAGAGAAAAAATATGTATCTTACTTGTCATTATCTGCAGTCATTTGTCTTCAGTCTGAAATAAGAGGTATGACTTTATTATCAGCAGTGTTGTTAGAAAATTCAGTTATTCTAGATAGACCAATTGCCCAGCTGATGATGAAAAAGTTGGTTTTTCTTAGAGCTAGAACAGAAGTTTAACTTTCATCACCTCAGCCCATGTGGTATGCAGATCAATTTTGTTGTGGAGATAAAGATTATTCCTGTGCTCTCTAGATGGACAGGACTCCAGAAAGCTAACACTCTTAATAATGGTTTTATTTCTGATGCGTATTTTCAGATGTCTTTAATGTGGCATTATGATATGATGTAATATGTGATTCATCAGAAATACTTTGCATGTTTTCTCTGTGAATTATCCCAGATTTTTTTCCTGTGCTGACCCTACAGTACAAAGTATGTAACCACAATTCTGTAGAATAAATGGTGACTGGAGAAGTTTTCATATGAAACTTTGCCCTTATTTCTTGCTTATGAAGTGTAAAGTATCTCATGCAGAGGAGAAAATTCATAGTTCAAAGTTCTGCCTCAGGAGAAGCAGGCCTGGTAGCAAAACCTAGGACATTTCAATGTCCCAGTGATTTATTACTAGAGCAAGTGGAAACATAGCAGACTACAATATCATTTATCATTTAATTACAGATCTCACTGAAACACCTAGTGTCTACCACACAAATAGTGTGGGACCCTCCCTGTGCATTGCCTCCAAAGAAATGTCCTATGATACTACTGGGTTTTAGATTTTAATTGACAGTTTTTCTAAGATTCCAATTATCTTTAAGTTTTGTATTAGACTTCCAGCACAATCAAACTTTCTGTGCTTCCTTTTCAAAATGATAGGTCATTTTCCTGTAGTGATGTGATTCTGCAGGAAAAGATAGAGGTCAGAGCTCATCAGAATTTCTATTTTCCTTCATAGGACATCTTGGATAATGAAACAAGAGAAATGTTTGGTAGTCTTGTTTGGGTTCTTTTTAGTATGTTATTTCTTTTCAGTGTACACTAGAAAGGCATGCAGATATTCATTAGTCCCACTGGAGTTACAAGACACTGCAGGGGAAAAAACAGCCTCTAAAATGTGTATAGTACTTATGGTTTATTATCGTGGAATCTCTAATTATCTGTGGATCTCAAAATATCATGAAAAGTATTGATTGATTAAGATGCACAAGGCCCCTGGGAGATAAATAGGATATCTTTTGCCCTGCAATGAAAATGGAAGTGTGTTGACTTATTCAAGGTCGCATAAGAAATCCATGGAAGAGCTGAGAAATTAGGAATTGTGATTCCTGATAAATCTCCTGCTCAATCCAAAATATTCCCCTGGAAAATATTTTTTAAGACTAGTGAAAGTTGAAGGAACCCACTACATATATACTAAGGGTAGCACATTATGATTTTATAGGGTCAAAGGATGTAATACCTGGAAAATCTTTTCCACTGGCTTTGAATTGCAAAACATTGAATCTGGAAGATAGATGTATTTGATTTTGCATAGAAGAAACCTTTCTTGGACACTTCTTATTGGTATTGAGCTTTGTCATTGTTAATATTTTTCCATACAAATTAACTAGTTATTTGAAATATGTAGATCCCATGTTATTATTATATTTTTTATTAGTATATGGTATTGTATTATATTATATTATATTATATTGTTATATTATTTTATTATTACATTATATTATAATTTTTCTGCCAGAGGCAAGCTGTTATTTATGATTTATGCATATTTAAACATGTTATTCCATTAGATTTTGCCTTCCAGTCTCAAATCAGAATTACCACTCCTTAGAATAAAAAATAATTTAACATTAATTTGTGAATTACATTCTCTAATACTGCTAGGAAATCTGAATTAGGGCTATATGCTCCAGCTCTTACTTACTGGGAGCAATTCAGTGGAGTTTTGTTCTGAATAAATGACACCGAATTGAGAATTCAATATTTCCCTTGAAATAAAAACCATCTTCACTGTCCACAGAATCCTTACAAGGAGTATGAGTTGAACCTCATTTGGCCTTAGTAGGGAGGGGATTTATTAGCAAATCCTGTCTGCTGAGGGCAGCTCCAATATCATACTAATTCTAAACAGTTTCAAAACAAACTGAAGCCAAATTACTTGGTGATTCTCACCCATCTTGGTATTTAGCATGTTTTCATCGTTATCTGCTTGTGCCTTAAGACTAAAGAGATCAGCTCTTGAAGCTCTGCTGAAGCACCAGAACTTAAAGGTGATTTTAGGAAAGTTGGTCAGTGGTCAGCATGGTCTCTTCTGCCCTGCCCCATCTAACCCCCAGTGACATGTTCCCTCCACTTCCTGAAGGTAACTGGTAGAGATTGCATTTTGTATGGTGATTTGGATTGACTGGGTGACCCAGCTGGCCACAAAAAACATCGAATTTCACCAGGTTAGAGAAGTGGTTTCAGTCTCAGTGTGGTCCCACTCTGGAGAGCACAGACACGAGGTACTGAGTAAGGCAGGGCTGCCTCTTTCTGATGGCAGTGTGGCCTGAGGTGGGCTTAATTCAAACATGAAGATTCACCTCACTGCTTGATAATATGCCTGAATGCTGGGAGCTTAAGAAATGGTGATTAAGAAAGCACAATCACTTTTATCTAAACAGATTATTTGTGAAATACAACCTGCACCGACAGAAATTATGATTCTGATGTTCATGGTCACATTCAATTATCTATGATACCCTGCTAGCATGGTCTTATCTTCCAGCCTGCATGCCTGGGAAGATTCCAGCACCTGCTCCTGCTCTGCCATTGTAGGGCACTGATCTTTCATCATTAACAGGAATTTTTGTTTACTCATTGGGGATTTTTTTAAAGCAGACCTGCCTTCAGTGACATAACCTCTGTGTATGCAAAAAAGCTAAGTCAACAAAATTAAATGGAGATGTAACAGGGGACAGAAAAGGACCATTTTTTGCTGGAATATGACTCTCCAGTGGACATTCACAGTAAATATAATTTTAACATCCAGCCTGATTAAATGCTCATAATACTGTTTATAAATACTTAGTTTTACTCTTCTGCATAAGATTCAGATACTAGTCAGTCTGTGCTTTGAGGCAAGGTGGAATTTACCCCCAGAAAATGTCTCTTCTGGGACACATGCAAACTGGAGTTCACTTCATGGTGAGGGTTGAATTTGTACCATGGTTTCAAAATTCTGTTTAAAAAAATTTTAAATCAGGAAGGGAAAAGAATCACAATGTCAGTAAAAAAAGTATATCTCTTTTTTTGTGTATTAGCATCCTCTCTTTAGCTGGGATACAGATACAACAAAGTTTGGAAAGATGGGCATAACATTATTTTGGAGTACCCAGTATTAGACTACAAGCTCATACTAAAATACCATGTACAATCAGGCCCTGGATTTAAAGACTGGGTAATGAGGCCCTGTATCATACATTTTCCTTTGACTCACTCATTTTGTGCAAGTCATAGCCTCTCTGCCTCAATTTCTCCCCACACCCTATGAAATGAACAGTAGCTCTTCCATGGCCTGCCTTTTGCAGTGATCTAAAACCTCTGTGAGAAGGGTCTTGTACATGCAGAATATTATTTATTCATAAAAGGCTGTGGTTTTATAAATGCAGTAACAGCAACTGTATTTTGAATATTAGAAAACTTTATTATAACTGTCTATAATATTTATAATGTTCTAAACTTCCATGAAATTTTTGCCATGTGAATAAAGTGAAATTGAACACCAAACATTAGCATCCTTTATTATTCCTGTTTCAAACATAACCCTCTTTTCTTTACCTTACACAAAACAGCCCTATTTCCAGTTCCATCACTGCTCTGTTAAGTAATTTGCGAAAAGCTAACAAAGTCTGGCTACATCCTCATAGCGACTGTTTAAACCCATTACTTTCTCTT
Organism: Agelaius tricolor; assembly: GCF_023055355.1. Classification (NCBI taxonomy): domain Eukaryota; kingdom Metazoa; phylum Chordata; class Aves; order Passeriformes; family Icteridae; genus Agelaius; species Agelaius tricolor. The sequence continues at coordinate 35,086,408 of NW_027269264.1, read as the reverse complement.
TTAATCAAATCGCTGTTGTGTCAAAATATACAATTCTCGCCATGAATCTCACTGGCTTGTTACAGTTCACCGGTTGACCTTGAAAATGTTTGCTCTCCTAAGCGTCTTCTCTTCGGCCTCCAGCTAAATTGCTCAAGACCAGGCCTGATCATTTTTCTATACACAGAGACTTCTCATTAACATAAACAGAGCAGCAAGCTGAACTGCAACAAACAAAAACCAGCAGTAGAAGAAGAAAATTCAAGAGAACTCTTGGATGCAGAATGTGGTCTGTGCTATTTAGGGTCTGATGTATATTAAGTGATTTTTTAGAAATTCATGTCCTGAATTTTGTATGGAAATAATGCCCCCAACTTCAAATAACACTGTACCATTTCTGTAACTGCTTTATCCCTTTGTATTTCTTTCTTCATTATCTTTACTGTAGAAAATATCTTAAGCCATTGAAGGGCCAAGATGGGAGCATGTATATGCTGCAAAAAAAGCCACTCACTCATTAGCATCAAATATTTCTACAGATCTTAAATGAGGAGTTAAGTGCCAGGGTCTATTTTCATTGTTTAATGTATTAAAGTAAATAAAATTGTATCTAAGATGTGGACACACAATTAGTTTTGAGTTATTTATCTGGAGTTTGTATGGTTTAGAAAAACTCCATCTTCTTGGCTGATCCTGTCCTAATGCATTTAACTTCAGCCATCAGCTATGATTAAACACCTGCTGTTGTGGGGAAACAAAGCACACTAATCCAATATGTATTTCTGACATCTTAAATATCACCCAGTCCCCTGACATCAGGCACAGCTTTTCAGCGGGATGGAATTCCAGAGCATATTTTTCTAATTTATGGATGGACAATAAATCAAAATTAAGCCTTGGGCAATGAAATATACATCAGTGCAGAATGAACTGACTGCAAACTAGGGCAGAGAACAGCAGCAGGGAGAGGGGTGCACTAATGGAGTCCTGAGCTGCAAATGTTGATGTGAAAATTAAGAAAGTTTCTGTCATATTTTATTATAAAGAGGAAAAATAAACAGATAGCATAAGCCAAAACTAAGTTTTATAGTCTCCTGAACACCCTGCTCTTGGGGAAATTGTCCCACTGGTCTTGATGCCACCATTTTACACCAGATCTGCAAAAAGGATTACTTATTAGCTCACCTCTATTCTAATCTATTCAAATGTTGAGTGCTTGAAAGTTAATTGGAACGTTAATTTTATGGGTTCACAGGCTGCATTAGGGATGCTGTGAAAGGAGTAGGAGGGAAAGTGGAAGAAATCCAAAGAAAAGGTGGGGGGCAAGGGGGTGGAGGAGAGAGAGGGAGGAAGGGAGGAAAAGGATTTGGGAATAACAAATTTCAGAGGGAAGGTAAGAAAAAGGTATAGACATAATCAATCTGTAGTGAAAACCTGAAGGTGATATATGCCCTATATAACTCATCCTAATCAGTACTACCCCTGAGGTAACAGCAGCTCATTTTTTTTTAGAAGGTGAAATCCTGGCTATTACTGAAAACAATTGGGACTTTTCCTTTCATTTAAATCAACAATGGCTTTATTCCCTAAGCTTGTTAAATAGCATAGACTTCCTCTTGTCTAGAGAGTAAGGTATTGTACTTTTTCTTTAATTTAATATCTCTTGTGGAGGGGGAACATAGTATTAACTATCAAGAACAGAAAAATCGGAAAGACTGTGAACAAATTTTGTGAAACTAATACTAGCCTTACAGATGCACAAAATCTGCATCTTTAATAGGTTCAACCAAGTAGAATCTAAATTACCTTAAAAGTTGCATACAGACGAACTTTTATTCTGATGAGGGACTTAATTATTTAATGTCAGCTGTTACATGGTTTAGTTTCTGTTGTACCAAATTCTTCCAAAGCAGAAACAACAGCCACCTATGTCCTAGAAAGGTTTTGTATGTCACCTACAGAGGGAGCTTTTTTCATCTGACATCTTTTGAACATGTTACACATCAAAATAATTTCTTTATGTGGTCCCCAGCCAACTGCTCTACCCATTAAGGGGCCCTCAACAAACATGACACTGAGAACACCTTTTGTATAATTTCTAAGGATGTCAGAGGTCCTACCATGTTCAAAGAAACTACTTTTGCTTGAAGATAAACCAGGACCTTGGGTTTTTTAAATATGCTCTCAGGGGTTACACCTGGTCACATAAGTACTTAGGAAGAAGGATTTGCAACACATTTAAATCAGCTGGGCTGAAATGAGTGCTAAATACTCACAGGTCAGATCTGTTTCTGAGGTGTGAACAATTTGTGAAGCACTGTGAGAACCTTGACCTGAAGGGAGGCCAGCGTGGAGCATGTTGTTGCTCTCCACTGGAAGATACTGGAAGAGAGTTAAAGGTCTCTTAATCTATTGTGTTGCATTATGCCAAGGAACTGTGCAAAAGCAGAAATTAACCTGATCACACCTGCTTCATTTACAGCTATGCAAAGCTACAACTGAAGTAGGAGGTTTAGAGATCTTTGTCCAAGTTCAGATTGTCACATATTTCCAAAGTCCTTGTCTTTATCATGTCTTGAGCAATTTAAGATTTTTTTTTTCTCCAAACATAAATGACTTTGCACATATTTTAATTGAGGATGGAATATTTTTACATTATTCCTTCATTGGTATTTTATATTTATTTATGTGTCCTTCTGGATGCATTTAAGATTACAGGCAGTGTACAGTCTGTGGTTCTATGAAGTATTTAGGAGTCAGTTAAAAATTTTAAACTAAAGAAATAAAACATTGGCTATCCTTTAAAAATAGTAAACCCATCCCAATTCTTTTCCAGCAGCAGCCAGCTGATGTTAGAACATGACTACTCAAACATTGTTGTACTCTTGTCCTCTAGTTTTGTATTTCGTATTGTGCACCACCATGTGATGACTCATCAGTCTTGGAACTATCACATATCAATACAGTATTCAGTAAATAATTCCTTGAAGATTTCAAATTTTTGCATAATAGATACTAGAAATTATGCCAATAAGATAAATATAACTTTTTGTACAAATCTAAAGGTTTTGTCATTGCTTTTATGGATAGAGCAGAGGAGAAACAAAGGTTGAATCCTCTTAAGTAAGGAGATAAGTCTTATGGTTGCCAGCAAATATCTCCAGAATTTTCTTCTAGGGATCTCATGTTACCCAGATTGAAGAGAATACCCTTAATGAGAACCAAAGCTGCTCCACACTGCTGTTTGTTCTTTTCCTCTTCACCTTTTCTATATTGATTAGACCTAAAGGTAAAAAAAAAAGGAAACATTCAGTTGAATTTCAGCAGCACACCCCAATGTTATTGATTTAACAATGGAGGGTATAGAGTCCGCCTGCCTCTTCTTCAATATAAAACACTTATATTAGCTTCAGCAATGCTTGGCTCTTGATAGAACATCTATATCTAGCCCTTGGATTCAGCTCTCACCTTCCCTTACCTGTGGAATATCTGCCCAGCTTTTCACATCTCTCTTTTTACCATTGACAATTCACCTGCCACTGATGAAAATTCAGAAGGAAGCAAAACCAGGAATCAGAGCTGCTGTCTGAAACACTGGTTTCTTCAGGACAATCACACCTAGAACACTTCGAGACTCCCTTTTCTGATGCACAGTGCATTTTGCCATACAAAGCCGTGCCATTACACAGCCATTGTGTTGCTTCTTCTGAAGCCCTCAGAGAGAAAACCTGTGCCTGTGGAGGTGAAGCAGAACACGGCAGGTCGTTCCCCAGGTTCTTTGAGTTGCTTTGCTGTGATTTAAAGGCTAATGCCTACAAAATTAGATGTTGAATAACCTTTTGGGGTTTTTGAATAGTATGTGGTTGAGCAGGAAAATGGATGGAAAATTGGATTAGGTTGTTCCTGCCTAATTCTCATTCTCCTGCTGACCTAGTCTTGGGATAAGTTAACTCCCTCTTCTAATTTAAGGTTCCCCCGCTGTCTTCTCCAGATGAGATACTGCAAAACCTTCTTAAAGAGAACAAGTAACATCTAATATTCTGGTCTGCCTGAACTTTCTTCTAACTAAACTGCAAGAACATTCTTAGGACATTTAAAATTAAGCAGAAAGATTAATGAGTGAATGTACATAAAGGGTTGAACAGGAACTGTGACACAATATTTCTGTTTCTTTGTCTTTCAAGGAAGCTGATCATCCTGGGAAAAGAGGTCCAAAATAGATTCAGCCAGCTATTGACTATGATAGGAGTTCTATGGTTGTTAGGCTACATCCTGACCTTGGTGAAATTGATGGAAATCTGCATAGATTTTAATCATTAATTTGTTATTAAAAAAAAATTAAGTGATAACTCTATTGCAGTTATATTTTAGCAACTGTTTTTAAAAACCTTAGTTTAGTATGTTATACAGAAATACAGGCCAGTTCTGGACATTGAAAAAGTGCTTTACTACACACATGGTCAACTTGTGCCATCTCTTTTCATGGCCAGAGAAGAGTAGTCAAAGCAGCAGAAGGTATAACGGAGTAGTTGGACACCAGGAAAGGAGTTTGACAAGGCTGTCACATCTGTTCAATATGTATAGTGAAATAATAATGTGTATTGCTGTTGATGGTTGCCATAGTGGTATTAACATTGGCAGAAGGAGATGTTGTAATCTCAAGTACGCTGATGACATCCTTGTTGCTGAGTCTGTGGTTTCTAGTAGCAGTGCAAGTGGCTGAAGCCAGTGTGGGCTCAGACACTGTGGATGACAGTTGACAGCAGCATTACTGGATGGAAATGAACACGTTGAGCAAGTAAAGAAGTTCTGTTCCTCAAATCTGACAGAAAAATGGAGTTTGGCACATCCTTACGGCAAGAAGGAAAAAAAACAAAAAAGTTTTCAATGACCCATTAAATATGTAAAATAATCTGCTTCAAATTATAATGTGCACAAAGAGAAGATTTTAACATCTAAATTTCATTGGCATGAAATTCAGATGTTAAGAGGAATGGTGCAAAATCTAGGGTTGAGAAGAGATTCACTTTTCCTATCAACTTGAGACGATCTTTAGTGGAGTCTGGATCTTCTGCTGCTTCTCTAAATAATGGTGAAGCAAAACTATGCTAGCAAGTTTACTATCCTTTATGAATATTGAATCAAAATAAGCAGAGACTCGGGTCCAAGGCTTTAACCAGAAAAGATGAAGACCAACACGCACAAATGCAGCTACTGTCAAGCTGAGTTAAGGCTGTAGCAATGATGACAATCTCAGTCTGAAGAGAGCATGACAACTGATTGAAGGGAGGAAGGGTCTGCTTCCCAAATCTCTGTGTCCTTCAGAATTACTTATTCTGAATGTTTGAATATTCTGACAGGCAGATCGTGAAGGAAGAAACTGAGACACCAGGGTAAATAGCAACTTGCACATATATATAGAAAAAAATCCAGTGCAATGTGTTGACAACAGATTTATTGAGTAGTTTTTGTGGCTGAAAATTACTATTGAAGTGTTATATTTCAATTCCTGTTTCTTCATATTTTTTGATAAAACACATTGAAATGTGTGTTCATGCATGTATTATCATAGAGTGCAGAAGGCGTGCTAATGGTTCACACTGCTTGTGTGATGTTTTGTACAAATGGACAATGCCAGTTCATAGTCATAAGAAAAAAGAAAGACATGAGAGAATAATTGAGAGTATATTTAACACACTTGATTTGAAGAGGAATTTTGATGGTGTTTTAAGTCAGATTTCTTTTGAAGCAATCTATTTAATTTAGAGTTTGTAGGGACATTTAAAAAACTTTATGTTTGTCTTATATTCATGAATTAACCACTTGGGCTTCATCACTATTATTATTATTATTTTCCTTCTTCTTCTTACTCTATTAGAAAAGAAGCTATGAATGGCCAAAAATGTTGTCCATATGGTCACTTAATACCACAATATAAACAACCATAGTGTTAGAACTAGAGCTGGGTTCAATAGACCAATGTTATTTCTTTGATATTGCATGAAACTATACCTGCTATCTGTGCTTAAGAAGATACCTCTGTGATTGCCATGAGATGACTAACTACACAGAGATGTTTGTCAGTGTATCAGGAGTAGTTTAGCCTTGCATATTTCAGGACACAGCTGCACTGAAGACTCCACTGCAAATTTTTTTAGTGTAATCTGGCTAGTTCCTAATTTAGCCTGAAGTCCATGGTGGCTTTTGTTTGGCGTTATTCTTCCTCAAGTAATAAGAGTAAATCTTGGCTGCACAGAATTTCATACAGTCATACTGCTGGTGCTATAACAAATGTAAATGCAGAAGCAGATATATCTCCAGATCAAACTTTAGATTGTTCTTATGATTAGAATTACATTTTAATTATGAATTGACATACAGTGAATTTTATATGAATTTGGATAAAATTTATATGCAGTCTAAGGTAAAACTGTACCTATTTTGAAGGAAAAATTGCTATATGATATAAAAAGGGGCTAGGTAGACTTTTTAACTACAAAGAGGCTTTTAATTTGCCCAGGTGGACATGCTTCTCTAAGAGGTGCATAATTGCCTTTACCGATACAAGTCTGGAGTTTGTGTCTAAGGACCCTAATTCTGGTGCAGTTGGAACTGTTCTTGTGCCTGCACAATCCACCTTTCAGCTTGTAGATCAGCTCCTGATTTCCTGTGAATTACAGCCTGCCATATCAAGAGAAACATTAAAAGCCGTGCCTGTTTCCCTTGCAAAACCACACTGTAAACCACAGAGATTCAGCAGATCCTCCACATGCAGCTGAACTTATTTTGTAGCATGGCACAAACTTGCAAGAGAGGAGACACTTGACGGTAAGGAACTCAACAGCTATCCCAAGGTCAGTCTTAAAGACTGTCTTGGTGTGAAAGACAAGTGTCTGCAAAGGAAGGCAGGAGCCTCCCTTGGAATGGAAAATGTAAACCCCTTCCCTCCATATTATTGTAATTTTGAAATTAAGGGGCTCTTGAGCAAAGCTATGAGAACAGGACTAACAGATATAATAGAGCTAACATATATAATAGAGCACGCAAATAATGACGCCTCCGGCCCTCACCCCACACAGAGCGCACACCCAGTCCCGGCGGCTGGGCCGCGGCGCTCTCCCTCTGCTGCAGTTCCGGGCACGGCCGGCAGGGGCACTGCGGGCTCCCGGCGGGCACGGCAGTGCTGTGATTCCCCCGCGCCTGCAGGGGGCGCTGTGGCGCGGGGCCCGGGGAGCGCGGGTCGATGGCGGCTCGGCCCAGACGGGCAGGGATGGCGGAGAGGCTTTGCCTCACAAACTCTGGGGCAGCCGATCTCCGTGCCCCAGCAGGACTTAGGGAAACAGCAAACTGGGCCGGCAAGACGTCTCAGCAGGCATGGGGCGCCGGGCTACAGTGCAAGGAAAGCGCAGAGCAGTGCCAAAGAAGTGGCAGGGGTGGGACAGCGGCGGCCCGGCTCGCAGCAGGGCAGGGAGAGGCGACTCAGGATCCCGGGCACGGAGCAGACAGGGATGGGTCTCTCTCTTAGTGAGGTGCGTGTTCATATGGTCCCACTTCAGTGGCTGCTCTCAGGAGCAGAGGTTCACCCCACAGCAGAAGAGGCAGCTGGGCACTGGTGGCAGCAGCTCTGACTGTCCTCCTCCAAAGCTAAGAGAGAAGTGCAACCAGAGGGCCCCCTCCCCTGATCTTGGCCGCTTCTTTTGTTTTTCTTAAGTACCCAATTGTTACTATTTCCTAGCAAATTATGGGAGAAAATTCCTTAAGTAAAAAGGAAAAAAAAGGAAAGCAACCTAACCCCCAACAAAGACAAACTCTCGGATATTACATTTGTGTAAATGGTGATAATGAAATAATTGCAAGAAACAATAAATATTTTGTGCTCAGGTAAATTTTACCCGTATTTCTAGCTTTACTGCTTGTTTTGTTTTAAACTTCTCTAATTCTTCCCTTCTTGTTTCATATTTTATTCAACTGTATTGGCACAACAGCTGGGAGCGCAAACTGTGACATTAGAGGTGGAGACAAGCAGCCAGTGGCAGGAGGAGATGCCACTTCTTAATCTGCTGTCGTTGCTAAAACAGTGCTGTGGAAGAGCAGAAATCACAGCCTCTGCAGGGCATGGACGAGTATACTTCCATGTGTAGGCACAGCAACATGCAGTCACCTGAAGTGGTATCAGAATGTGACAGTACCTGCACAAAAGCCATGCCAGCCGTATGACTTCAGGACAGATAAAAGGTTTACTCTTGCTCAGACACAAAGCGCCTGATTATACTTTTTGCAGCGTGATAATCACTGTGATTATGTTTGGAGCTCAACCTTGATGCTAGGCATCCTTCTTCAAACTTCATTGGAAATTCCTTTTCCCAAGAATTGTTACCTTCCAACAAAAAAACACATTATGTGGAAGACAATAATAGTGTGTCCACTGGCTCATATCCGTAGAAGAGATCAGGACTATACAATGTAGATCAGAATATGAAATCCATTTTTTTGATTGAGCTCTTAACAGGACTGTTCTGCTGGAAACCATACTGCATGAAAAATCATAAATAAACAGAAAACTCCCTGCAACAGGGAGGAAACACAAGGGTTTTCCTGTGTTATAAGAGCAGATATTTAGATAGGTGTACAGGTACCAAAGGGATGACCATAAATTTAGCTAGGTGTTTGACTTCCATTATTAAATATTTCATTTCAAGATACAACACTTCATCAAGGAATACCAATGTACTGAATCAAATTCTTACAATTTTATTTTTTCTAGAGAACTTTGAGAGCCACCTTTCAAAATTCTCCTTTGGCAATAGCCAAAGTAAATTTCATATTATGTCTGGTTTTACTATATATTTCTGACTTCATTTCTGTGAATTAGATTGTGACAGATTTGTGGGGCTAAAACTCTTTAAACACATGGAAAAACAGAGCAGATCTCTGTTTTTCAGCAGGTCTCTGTTACTAGTTATACTAGTACTAAATTAAGTCAGAAATCTACCTCTTATTTAACAGTGAGAAGATTTGGGGTTTTGTGTGAGTTCTGTGGAAATATTTGTCTGAATGCAGGGCAATCAGAGAAAAGTGTATCAAGGAAAGTAATTTTATGTGCATGGAGTAATGAATTTATAAAATTAAATGGACTTGAACTAAGAAGCAGGTGAGGGGTTGCTTTGGAGTTTTGGTATTGCATGTGCCCTTGTTAGATTAAAAAAAAAGAATACTGCAAAATTTATACTAATTTGTTAGATTTGGTGATGTATTGAAGATTTATTATATTTTCAGTGAAGTAAGATAAAATGATCCTCTGCAATATGGGCTGGAATACAGAAAATGATAAGGAAATAATTGATTCTTCATAAGTAGACAAATGAGTGTGTTCATATTTTGTGTGTTCATTACTTACAACATTTACACATTTATGAGTAAGTATGGCAGATCTGTTCACACACATTGATTAGCTACATGTTCACTCAGTAACTCTTTCTGTCATACTTACCTGTAGTGCACTTTTGTCTATCGCACAAATAACCTCATAAATGCTCATACTCTCCATCCTGGGGAGTGAGTTTAGGGTCTCTGAGAGGCATTATTGTGCTTATGGCACCATAAGCAGGTATCTTTTGCTTATGCACAGGAAAAAAATGACATCGAGTATGATATTCATGCTACTGCTTCACTGCTCTTCTTTCAGAGACTGCCAGGCTCCCTTGTGTAGCTAATTTTCCTGATGAAAATGGGAACTATCTACATGAAACTGAAGGGTTAATCAAATTCTTCTACTTCTGGACTGCAAATGTGCACAATGCCCAAAAGACCGGAGATGAGCTGTTGCTTGTTCTCCTGTGTCTTTACTCACATGCATAAATTTTTCTCATGTGAGGGTTTTCTCATGTTTTAAGAAAATTTACTGAATTAGTGGATTTTTACATGGCTTAGTTGTAATATTTTATGCACTCTTAACATTTTATGTTTCATCTTCACAACCCCATAATTTCTTGTGTTGTAAGATGTGCTGAAAGTTAATGAATTCCAGTATTTGCGTGGGCAAATGTTCCATGATGGAAGACAAGCCAAACGCAAGGGTGGCCCCATCTTTTGTCACGAGGCACCAGGCACTGTTCTCAAGCCGGGCTGAGCTGTTTGGCATGTTTGGACGAGGTGAGGCAGTATAATAGCTCTGGGGTTCTGAGAGGGACTTCTGGAAACAGCACCAAGTAACATAAAGTTTTTGTGGATCCCATTGAACAGGGCTCACCTTACTGCAGACGGGGTTTTGTGGGTTTATTATAAAAACAGAGAGTCTGTGCTGCAAGAATTTTCTATGGGTATATTGTCTAGATATCTGTACTCTGATTATCTATGGCTATGACTGAAAATAGCAAAATTTTGCTATGGATCAAGTCTGTGAATAACAACAGAAGTATTTGCATGCATACTCATGACATGTGAATAAAGAATTTTTCCCTCCCTATGTCTTCTCTTACTGCACCTTGAACCTTGCTGGTACCAAGCCTCCCAGGGCCTTGAGCATTACTGGAGTGAGCCTTAAGGAGACTGCTGCAATTTGCATATCGTATCTAAAGACATTTATGTTGAAAGGATCTGTAGAATTATATTTTTGTAATGGACACAAGATTTAGTGCTGCTATCATTTCTCCTCAACAGAACAACTTTATTCTTTTGCAATCAATGTCATCAGTTTAAGTTCATCTAAAAAAACAGACATTAGCATATTCATTACCAAGATGATTTAACTATATCTTAAAGCACAATAGTGAATTAGATTCATAAAGCAAGGATTTTGCTCTTCTACTTGCCAATGTTTGTAATCACAAAACTGTGCTTTCCTCAGCAATGGCTGCAGTTGGCCCAAGGAAGTTTGTATTTAAACCATTCTCTTAAAATAGTGGTACTTTTATGCTGTTTTGGTGCCTTTTAGTAGAAGCCTTGAAAATAATCAGTATCCTTGTGTTCTTTATAAATGGAGGGCTCTAAACAGCCCCCCTACTTCAGCATGTGATATGTAGCAAAGGCAGGCATTGAGTAATTACACTACATAACATAATGGCTTTGTAAAATGCAGTGCTTTGGAATATTCTTGCAAAAAGGTGAGGTTCTTTCTCTTGCAGGGAACTCCTGACTTGCTACAACCTGTTTTATGGTTGTCCTCTTTATACTCCACCATACCTTCTTCCCCAAAGTGCTTTCTATCTCTTACTGAGAACTGAAGTGGTCCAGTGACTTGAAGGTCCATTTCCAGGAAGAACTTCTAATTCATTTTAATGGAAGCTGTGTGTTTCAATCCCCTGGACTACTCTGATAATCTCAGCTGCACAAGTGGTGCTGATGATACAATTTTCTGCTGAATCAGAATGTAATGGAAATCCATGCTTGTTGTTAGGGGAAGTCCTGTCTGCAGAAGAGCGTAAAGCCAAGGCTTGCTAGCTCGCATTCATCACTTCTGCAGGCAGAAAGGGACGAAAGAGTTATTTGTTGAGAAGATTGGGTTAAAGTATGTGGGTGTCTGCTGCAGGATCTTAAAAACTGCAACATGTACATTTGCTTCCTACAGTCTACAACTTCATCTGGGCATTGGTAGTTACTTCTAGCTGTGAATAGCTGAGAGGTATCAGGGAGGAATCTCTTTTCTGAAGGAAACAAATCCAGCACCATAATACAGGCATTGCAGAGCAGCTGGGAGTAAGGTGATCCCCAGAAAGTATTTTGTTTTCCTCCTGGGACAAAAAGTGTAAGATATTAATACTAAAATTACATTTATTTTATATCAATGTCACCATATTACTGGAAATCGACATCCACATACTTCAGCAACTTCCGTTTGTGACAATTTATTAAGCACAAGTAAAGAAGTGTCCCAGGCTGCAAGAAGTACAATGTAGCAGAGTATACTGCAGATTTGTTCTTTTTTTCACCCTACACTGTGCAAAGAACTGTGTGAGATTTAAAAAGGTTGGCCCTGTTAAGAACTAATACATGCTGGAGGGGGTGTCTTTTCAAAGCACTTTCTCTGAGAGGAAAAAAAAAAGCTGTTTAAATATTGCATTGATAACATTTAAAATGATCTTTCATCATTTCCATCTCAGAGAATGATAGCGATACTATAGCAAGTGACAGAAATAACCTTTTAATAAAAGTGAATTTTTATAGTAGGACTGGATAGCTCAGGATATTAGTAATGGAACATAGAACCTCTCCCTTCTAGCTCATCCGTTCATGTCTGTCCCTGCCTGGTAAAGACCCAAAATTATTATCATCAGATGGCTGCTTGGGGGCCCAGAGGAAACGAGTTGGTGGTCTTGGTCTAGTCACTGGCACTAATTGCCATCCTTGCTGACAGTCTTGTTAGACAGCCGTGGAAGCAGCCCTGCCCTAATGAACTATTACACAGGTTTTCTATTATACCCCTACATTCAGGCACCTGAATGCTTTGCAGATATTAGTCATATTGTCTTCACAACACCACTAGTCAGCAGGGACATATTTACCCCTGTCTGCAGATGGGGAAGCAGAGGTACAGAGCAGCTGTACTTAGTCATGCGGGAAGCTGGAGACAAAGGTGAGCGCCAGGTCCCGCTCTCCCTTTTCAACCCTAGCTGCAATGCCATCGTCTGAGCTGTAGCAAGGGTCCCACCAAACAAGAGCTGGTGCATGACAGAGAATGGGCACTGCAGCTTACTGTATCCCATATAATGTGTACTCAATATTTCTGAGCGTTTGTGCTAGGGCACGGGGAAGGTGCTGCTGCAGAGAAATGTTACAGGAGCCGTGCATTATTACAGGAGATGTATTTTCAATAATGTGGGGAACAAACCTGCCCACTTCTAAGAACAATAGACCCACAGACTGTATTTCTATGAATCAGACAGTTTGTGACTGATGAGGCTTTTTTCCCAGTTTGGCATAATAAGCAATTTACTTCCTCACTGATACGGTTATTGTCACAGCTTTTGCACTAGTGTTTGATAGCATTGATTAGTTTGTGCTATGCTAATTTTTAGCACAAGGAGGGAATTGATTTACTTCAAGCTTAGTATATTTTAGCACTGAAGTGGAAATAATTCCATTGAAAATATGGAAAATGAGCAGTCACCTTAACAATTGAATAAATGACTTGACATTTGTGGGGCTAAAGTATTCGATAGATAAGAAGATTTTCATATTAAAAATAAATCATTGGCCTACCTATTATTTAGCTAGGCTTGGAATCATGAATAAAGGGTCTCCCACAGAAAGTGAGAGAATATTATTGATTGAGCCTCCATATTAAAAAAATTAAATGGGTGGCATTTCCTGGTTCCTTATGGGAAAAAGTCTGTGCATTTAGGTTATGGTCAGAATAACTCAATAATTTTTAAAGCAGTTCTTTTATCACAAGGTCATAGATGATGTGATTTCCTGTGTCTTCTGCAGATACCAGCTAGAAAATCTTTAATAAGGATTCCTTGTATGAATTATTCACAACTCAGAAGTGTGTTCCATATTCAACCAAGTTAAAAGGAAGCAAAGCATATTCTGCATCAAAGAACTTGCATGAAGCAGGAGGAAAATAACAGAAGAGCGGAATCTTTCTGGGGAAAGAAAAAAGGTTACAGCAGTAAAACTGCTAGCAAAGGCTGCTGTCATGTCTAGTGGAACTAAACATATTGTGAAATAAATATTACATTACCATTCTTACAAAATTGAGCACACAAACTACTCTAAAAATATCTGAAGGAGCTTGCCTGTCCAGTATAAATTTGTTTCACTTTTTATGATTGCTTTACTACTAAACATATTTGCCTGTAGGGATCCACATCATAGAGGGCAATATGAAGAAATAAGTAGCTCTAGCTCCAGTTAACCCCTTCACAGCATTACAGAAGAAAAAAAAAAGGGATGAGGACTCTAGTATCAGCTCCATCAAAGGCACTGGATCATACACTGTGAAACAGAGATCATGTATATCCCCTTAGATGACCAAGGGCATTATAAGCATGATCCTCACTTTCTGGGAATGTAGAAAAAGTCTTTTGATTAGAAGCAATAATTAGCTTTGATGATTGAACCCAAGCTCAGTGGGAACTTTCTTATGAACAGATAGAGTGCTTTTGGTATATTTTTTACTCTGAAGAATTAGGTTTCCAGTTTTAAAAAATTAGGTATTGAAAATTACCTCATGTCTTGCTTTCAACCTCAGTGGCATAAATCCTTATCTATAACTTGCAAGCCAGAACCCTTCCTCATCTCACAGGGATTTTGGGAAGATGAATCAATCTGTGTTTGTAAATCCCAAAGAAAATAATACAGGAACATTGTATAAGAAGCTCAGAAGAGATTTAATAGTAGTGTATTGAGTGCTGCATTTGAATGGTGTATAGTAAATAATAAAGTCACAGACTGAATTATGAGAGTAAAATAAATAATGAACACTGAATGAGACCTGGTTCCTGCAGAAATAAGTATGTAATCTTGTAATTAGTATCTATCATAATGTATTCCTATAAAAGAGACAGATCAAATTTACAGAGAAACCCTTTGTTGTAGACTTTTCAGTCATAATCATATAGCTTGAACATGCTTTTGGTGTAAGGGAAGTTCTGAAATACGCTTTTCTTCCAAACCACAATAATAGCAAGAATGTGAAACAGCTGCTTAAATGTGCCCAACAGTCTCCTGACCAGTTAGAATTAGACATGCTGCAGCTTTAAGTTTCTTTTTGCATTTTTTCACTAAAGTCTCATCCTGGGGTGTTGTAGGGGGGGTGAGATGTCCAAAAATACAACTGTCACAGATATGAGTTCCTTGAAGACAGCAAGACAGCTGAGATCTCTTCTGTGGGCTGAGGGTCCTGTGAAGATTTACCCTTCATAAGGCTCATTTACCTGAGACCAACTATTGGAAATAGATTCCTTTGGATGTAGCAGTAGTCAAATGCCAAATCAGGGGAGAGATCTGTGCTTCTCAAATGTCTGAGAAGTCAGCCACATGATGGGGAAAATGTTGGGGCCCCATTCTAGTTAGATTCAGTTTGTGGTCTTTGGGAAAGAGAAGAGAAAATGGTATTTCTCACACCGTCCTCTGAATTACCTCTGCTCAGTTAACTGCTTGAAATTCTTGTGCTCCTGTTGTAGTGAGTGTTGAAAGAGCAGCAGGAACCTCTGTCAGTTGCTATGAACATGTCTCTGAACAGTAATTTATATAAAGACCTGATAGGGTTTCTTTCAATTGGTCTTGTTTTAACATAGCATTGAAAACAAGTTTGTGGCGTCTTTTCAGTTTTGGAGGTGGACACTTCTTTAAGAGAAGATAAATCCTTGAATGTCATTGCAGCTGCCTGATAGAGCCCTTTGAGAAGAAAAAAATTCTCATGTGGCTACCTGGATTGTCTGAAGTTGCTGGTTGTTTCCAGAGCAGGTGAAACACATATAACAATTTCCTGGAATAGAAACAAATAAGAACCCAACTGTGAGGTTTGTCCAGTATTGTCTGCTGGTGAGTTTTGCTGGTTTTCTCTGTTCCACCATCTCTTCCACTTTCCCCTCAAGGTCTATTTGCTGATATAAGAGGTAGAGAAAATTCTGCACAAGAAATGCAGGAATAATTCCATTTGACATGTAAAATGGACTAATTTTTAGAAAGTGCTGAACATCTACTCTTTTAAATTTGGGCTCCTTCCAAATGTTAAGTAGCCAGAATTACTAGACACTTTGAAAAATTGCACTTAAAATACTAATATCATTAGGGCTATGGCAGATGAGTAATCCAGCTGCAATTTTTTAAACATCGGAATAAACTAATACAAATGTAGCAAAGTGTCTTCAAAATGTAGATAAATCGTTTTGCAATATGCTATGTATCTTTTCTCAGATGTGTAAGAGTATGTTGTTGTTTATCCTGTCAAGTTTAGTACGTCCATATTAAAGGATGTCCTGTTGCTTCTTTTGCATTATAGATGCCTAAAAATATAAGAAGATATGAACTGATGCGATGTTTCCCTAGAAATATGAACAGCAACATCATATCACATAGGAAAAAGTTGTTGAAAATAAAATGTGGTAGCACAGAGAAGGAGATACAGAGCAGACAGAACAACCAGCTTAAAGGAACAGGATACTAAATTTGAAGGGAGTACCAGTTCATGCCTCCAGCATAGGATAGAGAGTACTGGAATACTATACTCTGTTTCAGAGAGCTGTCAAAATGATACGTAGTAAAGGGTAACATACAACACAGGACTACAAAAATCACACATATTTATTAAATATTTGAAAGATGATTCCTGGGAAAAGAAAACACCTTAAAGTATATGCAGTCCTTGGGGCATTAATTATTTTGTTTTAGTTAGACTTGTGTTGAAGAAGAAACAATATTAACATAAAATAAGAGTCTTTTACATGATGCAGAGACACAAGAGGCCTCTGTTACATGGAGCATAAAGGATATACATTAAATAACACACCAATACCATGAACAACTACAGAGTGCTGTAGAACAGCTGTAGAACTGTAAAACAACTGTAACAATACCCATAGAGATAATAGAAAGTTGCTGCATTGACTTTTTACTTTTCTGTATTAGCTCCTTTATTTTATTTTTTATGATCTCTTTTCTTTTTCAGAAACTATATATTGAATATGATATAATTTCGGAAAATGTATATTGTATAAAGTGTTCCATCTTAAACAGAGCATGATCAGGTTTAGGTGAGGAGACAGGCCTGTATGGAGCCACTGCTAATCCAGAGAAGTGAATAATTTGATAGCAGGTGATTATTCACCTCTTGCTCTCTGAGTAGTCCAATCATTAAAAAAAAAAGTTTTCACATTTTAGTTTCACTGGTTACAGACCTAATGCCCCTCTCCTGGGTCACATAATGAGAATTAGAGGCATATTTCTTACTGCAGTGTTAAGAGACCATTTTCTGGCAGCTAATTAATGCTCCATCCTTACCTAGACTCAAAGGAATTCCAGTCTTCTTATTTCTTAAGGAATTTTTTTTTAATAAGGGAAGCCTTTTTCTGCTGGAAGGTATATCTTTGATATTTTAGACATTATTGTTTCTTCTAACAGTATTTCAGATTTCTTTATAGTCCAAAGAAATTTATTTTTGATATAAAATATTTTAATTACATTTCTGAATCTCTGTGGTTTGTCTAATACTTTAAATCAAAGCACATGGCAATATTCTTGGTGGGTTTTTCTTTTGAAAATCACTTTTATTTCACCAATAGCAGATCAGCTTATATATGTAAAAAAAAAAATGAACAAAGGGAAAAACCTGCATAGCTATGGAAGTAGTTCAAATTATTTGTGTTCGAGAAGACAAACTGAATTACATGTGCTTGAGTAGGTAAGACTATGTGATGCTTTATGTAAAACCCAAGTAATATCAGCAGAACCTGAGAGGAGGATAGTCTCCAACTTCACTGAAGTTGTTTTTATTTAAATCACACATATTTGTTTACACTTTAGAGTAAAAATAGTTCCTAACTCTTTGTCTTTTCCTTTTTAAGATGGGGGAAAAAAGCCATGCTAGGGCATAGTAACAGACTACAAAGACAGTACAGAGCATACTGCTTCCACATGCATATGCTCTTTTGTTTAAGAGAACATGCTTACAAAGAAAAAAATGGTGGGCTAGAGAAATCAATGACATTGGAGCAGGAAACACACATGGAAAATCTTTGAATGGCTTGCAATGGGACAGTGGAGTAATAGGAACTCTCAAGTGCCAGCAAGATAGAGGAAGTATCTCCCTTTTTGGAGAGTCCTGAACTCAGCAGGGTCTGCAAGCTTCTGGGAATTTTTGGCAAAGAATGCCTCAATCCAGTGATAAGTGCCACCTTTCCTCTTGCAAGGTACTGCAGAGTATTTTACTGGGTTTGTATCAGCATGCTTAACTTCTTACTTGGAAAAGTACAATTCAGCACACCACCCTTAACTATTGCTCTTTTCTCAGCTAGGGAATTCAGTCTGTCAGTGCCTTTATATCAAGATGAGGCTAATAGCCATCAGCTTCTTCAGATCTGACTCCTCAGAGGAGCAGCCATTCTTTAAGGAAACTTACTTCTGGACCACAGCTATCACCTGAATAGGAGGCTTGGACCAGATGATCCAGAGGTCGCTTCCAACCTCAGCCACTGGGTTTGTGACTGTGTAGTTAGGAAAATGGTAACAATTGTGGTAGCACAACCTCACTGAGGGGTGCAGATGTGGGAATTAGGGAGCTTTGAGCACTGATTTAGATCTTGACAACAGCATGTGTTATGCTTTTGGGAACGTAGTCTTGTACCTTTACTGAACTTACCAGTATCAGCCACCATGGATACTTTTACAGTACCTGCCCAACCACTATGTTTTTTGGATTAATTAGCTAATATGTCTTCAGTGATTTGCATATGTAAATGCTATATAAATGCTAAATAGTTATTAATTCTGAAACTTGCTGCTAGTGCTCACACCACTTTCTTTCTCAGTGTACAAAGCCTGATTTGCCCAAGCATAGAGCTTGCCCCCACTGCAAAGCAGCAACTGATAGTCTTCAGTGTTGTTTTCAGTAGTCTTCGAGGATTTGCATCCTCTGATGCAAAAAAATGCTGTCTAATACCAGAATTTTATTTAAAATTGACAGCGAAATCTTTTAGTATGATTCCTATTTTCAAAATAGAAAGGCTTTTCCTCCTGTATTCTTATTTTCCGGTTCATCAATATAGCAGAATTTATAAAATTACATCCCTTGCTTTGTGCTATGTTTTTTATTTTATAACAGTAATTATGGCATCCACCTTGTGGTATGTGTCATCAGCATGATGCCTGAGTCACCTTCTCAGCTAATGGTTATTTGGAGTGATGTACACAGCTCCAACTTACCTGTTTTTCTCTATCAGTGACTGTGAAAACAAGCAGCTTAGAAGCAGCAGATCTCTAAAATTTGCACCATTTAGAGAGGAAAGACCTGGGTGAAAACAAATGGTTCATGTTTTCAGCCAGAAATAAATAAGGCATGGACTATGGCTCTCTCATCTACGAGTGAGTTTTATTAAAGATTTAGAGCAAGCTCCAGTTTACAAGATATTCAGAACCATATGTATGCATTAATTAAAGGAATGTGGAAGAGGAGGAGGGGATCTGAGAAAATAACAAAGCAGCAGTGTATGCGTGCAATGATTTTTCATTCTGTTTCGCTTCAGCTCTGCCCCTGCAACAGAGGATCTAATCAATCTGCCGGCTATTAAGTTTGTTAATTGATAATGCATACTAATTAGGCTGTGCGCGGTTACTTAAGAGACTTTGCTAAGGTGATTGTAGGCACAAGTCCAAATGGAGTTTAAAGTATTCTGTGTGAGGTTAAAACCCATCAACCAGAATAGATGGATTTTATATTATAACAGAAGGCACAATATACCCATAAGTATTTAATGTATTGCACAGTTATCCATTGTTACATAGCCTAAGTCTACCTAACAATTAAAAATATAAAAATAACCTCTAAAAAAGGGTAACTAAATAAGGTGTATGAATATGTAGATATAGTAGAGATGAAGGGAAGCTGAAACTGAACCAGCCTTAAAATAAATACTCATACTAATTTTCACACTTATGTCCACTAAAAATAGTAGGTAGTTCTGCTGCAAGGGAGGAGGAAGCATAACAAGAACTCATCCTAATCTAGCTTTATGAACTTTGACAATAAGCTACATAAAACTGACATGCCTTTCTGCCCCCATCCAATGAGGCAATAAACCAGTAGTTACAGAGTAGCAACAAAAGCTTGTCAACTAGCTATTTGTAATACATAGAAAAAGTCAGAACTTTTTATATAATTATAACATTGTTATGAATCTAAGAGTCTCCTTTCCATTTCTAGTGACTCTTTTTGAGGTGCTCCTGACCTTAAAGAGGAAATTTTTTACATATTAATAGTCTTGGTCTTTTCTCCCCCTTTCTTTTTCTTCTTTTCTATGCATCATATAAAATGAAAGTTCTTTGCAATATAAATTTGGAGTTGGCAGGCACTAGTGATGGAGGTAGTGGGCATTTAATTAGTGAATGAATTGTATTCTCATGGTGTGGCCATTGGACATAAAATCCAAGCTATAGTGCTCTATTTAACCATATGAAAATGACTGGGTGACACTATTTAGTATGTAGGAAACTATTTTTTAATTACTAAGTACTTAGAACCCAAAAGGAAAAAAAAACACCTTGGGAGAGAGCAGACTTCGCATATTGCAACCTTGTTGAAGGAAATTTATTGCACATCATATTTTAAGAAGAACTATTGAAGTAGAGATATTTTTATTATCTGCATGTAGTCAGTGGATATAGTTGGACTGACAGGATATATGTACCAATAAAAAAGTTTTGGTAGCTACAACCATAAGGGTGAATTGCATATGTTACAAATATTACCTGTTTTGTATGGCAAGGTTGTGTATTATGTCAAAGATTGTGGGGAAATTAGTTTTTATTTGTTTCCTATCAGCCAATGGCTTCAACTTTTGTGTAGTAAAAATCTGGGGAGACATAAGGATGCTTATCTAAATGGCTGAGCTGTGACCCAGAGAGGCCTTGCACAAAGCTATGGGAAGATGGTATTCATTAGGTTTACAACAAAATCCCCCAAAAACTGTCAATGGGCTTTGTGACTTAGAAATGCAGCCTTCACAGTGAGAAATATAAACACACCTTGTAACAAACTTTCCTGAAGCTTTCTTCCTCTGAGAGTTCTGTGGGAGATGTGAATACCTCCTATCCCTTTCAGTGCTTCACTTAACGGTCTGTAATGAATGAGTAAATAAAAGATGAGCTTAAAAGGCAATCAAAGTAGCAGGGGACTGCTAGCATGAATGAGTGATTCTCACTAGACTAGTACCTCTCAAGGAGGATACAAAGAAGATAATTTTACAGGGAGTTTGATAGTAGGACTGTGGACATTCTTACATACTGAATCTGAAGACAGTAGGATCTGAATTTTTCTCCCCAGCCCCAACACTTTTCTGAGGTACATCCCCTGGGCATTATGTCTCTGTATGGTCTCCTTCTCCCTGATGGGGAAATAGGGGCACATCCAGAAAGTAGTTCTGGTCAACCAAGATCAGAATGGCCCTCTGGAGGCTCCTGTTGCTCTACAGACCTCATCATATTCCTAGAAAGGATGAGGTTCCTAATGCATTGAATCCTGTCTGTACAGGAGGTTGGTGAATTGGGCTGAAGATTTTTGGGTATTTCCATAAAGCAAGATGTTTCAGGGGGAATAGCTTCATCCATCTATCTATCTATCATCTATCTATCTATCTATCTATCTATCTATCTATCTATCTGTCATGTAAAACAAGCTATCATGTCTATCTATCATGTGAAACAAGCTACACCAATGGTCACTCCTTGTATTGTGTCCTCTCATGTCAGCAACAAATATGTGTTCTGAAGAAGCTTATCTTAACACCAGCAATAAGTTGATCACTGGTAATTATTAAAGAAGCTAGATTAATAACTTTATTGATTAATACTGAAAGGGAGCTTAGAGAGAAGTACAACATGGGTTCTTACATTTTGATATGTGGTTGAAACAACAGAGTTCGCTTAGCTGTTGAACAGTCTCCTTTAAGGCTGTCCACTGAATGAAATGAGAATACAGAGCAGGTTAAATCATGCTATGCCTGTTCAAGAGACCTGCCTCTTCCAGGAATATTGCGCCTGCATTATTGAAGAGGGTTCTGCTCTGACGTGTTTCTTTAGTGCACATCAGTGAGATTTTAGCCCATAATGTCAACTAAAGCGAAGTAAATAGTAGGAAAAATGTTCTGCGAATATTTGCTCAAAGTGGAAAGTGGATTTCAATTAGACCATGTTTGCAATGCTTTCACGTTTGCTTTCCAGGAACACTTGAGTGCTCAAGCTTTATTAGTATGAATAACTCATGAAAAAGTGAATGCTAGCTCAAATATTCACCAATAGCAGATTTTGAAGAGAAAATTCACTGGAGAAGTGTGTGACTAATTTTGAATAAGAAGTACTGCTGAAAAATTTTACCGTTACTATCTCTTTGTGGACAGCTTACAAAGAGAAATAAATTTAGTATCTGCAGATAATTTTCAGCAAATATTCACCACCTCTAATGTAAAAAACCTCGCAGTGATATTGTCATTTCTGTAAGGCCAATATCCATTGTTTCTGGTTTCTTATGAGATTAAATTCTTAGCTTGTTTTCTAGGGCATGCTTCATAGAGGTTCAAGCACCAAGGGTTTCCATGAACTTAAACAACATTTGAGATTGCTGGGTAACCTCAGGACTGGATCACTAATTCTTGCTACTGTATATGTATCATGTACAGTATGCTATACTTGTTACAGGTTACGCTTTTAGAAAATTGTGCCTACTGTCCCACTTGAGTCATCTTAGAAATTTTTTCCTTGATGATCTGGGTTAAATGTACAGCATTTAACTATGTTTGTCAATGCACCTCTTTTTTTTTTTACCTTATGCACTCTATTTACTATATTCTACAGAATTGTATTTAAGATTTAAAAAGTTGGCAGGAAATTTCCTGGGTTGTGGTTTCGTAAATTGGTAGGGCTTGATGTTTTATTTCAATGCCACTCCTAAGAGTTCAAGTGACTATTTAATATAAGAACGAGTATCCTCCTCTGATTTCAATTAGAATACAAATCTTACAGCTAAAGACAGAGAATTTAGATAGGAAAAGAATGCCACAAAATAAATAATATTAATTGTAGTTCTAGTCCACCAGGAATCAAACCACATCTGAAAATGAGTTTTCTGAATTCTCTCTTTCTAATTTGACTGCTTCCCTTTATACTTTCACTCCCTTTCTGAGTCTTCCTCTCATCTTTCATGAGGGGAAGAGGAACATTATCACCATCTCCTCCTGGTACTTTTGGTGTAGATGACAAGATATCTTCTTGGACATTATGCTTCCTGTACTATACACAAAGCCAGAAGCAGGAGCAAAACAAAAACAAACAAACAAACAAAAAAAAGAGAGAGAAATAGAGAAAGAGAGCCTTTCACTTTCACAATGCACAAAGGAAAATTATTAACATTCAGCTTCATTCTCGAGTGTGAACTAATTATATAGACTTAAAAATGCAAAAATGAAGATGAATTAAACTCTCTCTTGCTTAGCGATCAAACAAAAAATAAACATTTGCCTAAAATGATTGCCATTGCTTAATACATTTTATATGAAATAAGATACTCCATTGTATCATTTCTTACAATATGTAATGCTTTGTTTTTCTGCAATACTATTTTGCTGATTTCTAAAATATTAAAATAGATCCCTTTTTCCTGTTCAGCAGCAATTTCTTTATATAAACAAATGTTTCTAAATGCTTTAAGAAAAGAGGTATTAAATTGGTTAAAACACAAACCATTAGTAAGCCTCACAGAGAAAAATCTGCAAATGTGAAAACAAGAAGGGAAGAGTACAATGCACATGGTAATTGTTGCAATTCATCAAATCATAGCATATGCACTAGAATTGAAATTATATCGTGCAAACAGCACAGACTTTTTACATAGCCTGAAAAAATCTTGCTTTGTTATAGACAGATGTACAAGTAATTCATTTGATCTGTCTTATGAAACATATATGCATGATCTCTCTAAGGGCTGTGTTGTATTTGCTGTTGAATATAGTTTACACTATTTCTATATAGATTCTTCCAAGGAGAAAATCAGAAAGAAACTGCTCAGATCCCATAATTCAGTATATTACAAGGCATTGGACGTACCGAAACTCATATATTATTGCAAGATTTTATTTAAAAATTGTTCAAGGAAGCATGAAATAATGAATAAATTCCAGTCCTGAATCTTTCTGCATACAACTGTTTCCCTGTGAAGACTGATTGGTCAGAGTAAAATCTGAAATGGAGCATTCCTTAGGCACAGAGGGAGATCTCCTTTATCCAAAGCTTCTTAACTTTTGAAAGCAGTGTCCACCTAAAATTGAAATAGAATTGACCTTTAAGTTACATTTTCATGTTTGTCATCTAGTTTCTTTAAATGACATTTGTTAAATGCCTTCTTCCAGTAAATATACAAATCTTCATCCTTTCAATTTAAACCAGAGTTTATCACTGATACAAGCTTTATGACAAAGAAGCAGAAGAGCCAAAGGCACATGTAGTAATTCTGGTTTACTAATTTTTTTTTTTAGTTGGATAAGTGCACACAATGAATTTTATGCATCAAAGTTTAAGTATCACAATTCCCACTCCCAGATCAGGTGAACAAGAGAACTTCAATTCCTTTTCTTCCACTTAAAACTGAAGTGAAGTAAACTGAAATTGAAGACTTTTCTTTCTATTTTGTTGTTCATTAGTAGCTTCAGTTTACCTCTTGCTTTTATGATTTTGTGTGGAAAGTCATTGGCTTCAGTAGGGTTTCTCTTGATTTATACCAGTTTAAGTAAAACTCATATTGTCTCTTTTCTCTCACTGAAGATGTTGCCCATGAGATGTGTCAGAATAATGACTCAGGAAAATGAAGTCGTAGACTAGACAGGGCTCCCAGAGAATGAGCGGCCTTGCACACTTCACTGGTCCCACATCAGTGTGCGCCGATCCTGCCGTGACGAGGATTACCTGGGGAGGTGCCTGACATTCTCCATGCCTGCTCAATCTGTTCTGTGTGGCAATAGAGGTGATAACTGTGTTGTGGACATTTGTCCTCAAAGAGTACATTTCTCATACCAATAGGCTATTGACTTTCAGTAATTGCAAACTTAGGGAAGATTTTTATTGGTGTGCTGGAGATAAAAGATCTCTTGTCCCACTGTCATAGTCCTCCACAATGATTAAACTGCAACAGAAAAAGAGACAAATTTGGTCCCTTTTTCTCACCTCTCTGAACAGGGTGTTGGCATCTGCCTACATAATCAAAAAATCAGCATACAGAGATTTATTTCACAGCAGGATTTGCACCACAAAACTGTAAGGCAGTTTGTTAATGATCATTTGTCAATTTTTTTTTGTCATAACTGGATGTTAGTAAGGAATATTAAGGATGAGGGGAAAAAAGAGTATCTGATTAATAGTCTTACCTTTACAGACAATTATAAAAAAAAATTAGTACTACTTTATAGAGTCAATAGTTTTGAAAGATGAATTTGACCAGTTATATTATTTGTTTAAAATATAACAAGTACACCTGGAATTATAATATCCTTTGCACAGTGGATGTCATATTACCTTTTTTGGTGATTACGTGAATTTAGTATTTCACGTATTATTAATAATTCCTCATTACATAAAATTATTACTAAACTGGCAATTAAGTGAATGTGAAGGATCCATATGCTGAAGTGTTTGTAACATTTCAATTATGAACCTCACATCAGATGTCTTCCGGTGTACATCAATAATATTAATGAACAATGTTTTTGCCAAAACCTCCCAAATCAGTTCCATTATCTGATTATATTATATATTATATTTTCACAGAGCCTTGATACATGTTCCTAAATATTTAGATACTAGCTTCAGGAGGAATCAGGTGGTCTACTTTCTGGCTCTGTAGCACAAAGAGGTTTCCTCATATCTCAATAGTTATCAAATCCAGACATTAATGTTTCAACTATTGGCAACTTCTTATTTCAACATGTCTTCTTGTCATGTTGAAATCAACTTGTCAACCAAAATCAGTCAAAATCAACTTGATTTTAAGCTTAATATTTTTCTTTGAATTCATATTTCCTCCTTATTTTTTAAAATAAAATTTCTCCTAAATTAAGGGCACTTCCCTTCTCACTGTTGTTCTTCAAAGACAGGTCTATTGTCCTAATTTAAACCAAATATCTCTCAGAGAGTATACAGGACAATCTGTGCAATGAAAATCATAATGTTGTCTTTAATTCTTACTTTCAATCCATGAACCACATAGATTTATTGTCATCTTTCCTGTAAAAGAGTAAGTCAAACAATTTTGAAAGACAAACCAGATGAAGAAAAGTAATAAGTTAATAAAACAGATAAGTAGTATGCATACAAAACCCCCTACTCATTCAACTGTACATTTCCCCTAGCAAGGACATACAGGTTACTGCTCCAAAACAAAATGTATTGAGTAAGATAAGTGAACTTCAGAAATGTCCCTTCTTTCACGTTTGGCTTTCTGGTTTAATCTGTCTGAGTCTTACACCATTTGTTTCCTTGTGCTTTGAACTGATGGACTGTGGGACTACCAGTGCAGCACAGATCTTGCGTTCCTGCAAAAAGATGAAGGAAATTTTGCAAAAACCTGTGATAAAGCCTGCAAAAGTTTGACCAGTGGTGATTATTGACCAATGTTTGCTAGACACAGGCTGTTGTTCTCACTTGTCCATCTTTAAAAATTATATATTTGCATGTGTCAGTCTGATATTACTGCAGAAGGCACAAATAAACCACAGAGAATTTGTTTCCTGTTGATCAGTGGTGATGGTTTTCATGTAGATTTGTGTGTCTGTCTTTATGTCCAAAAGTCCAGACTGATAAAGTAGCATTTTATCTCTTTTATGATGCAAGTTAGTAGTAAGTGGAGGAATACTACTGTCCACATTTATCTCAACAAAGGAAGAGTGAAGTTAGAGGCTACTTCTCCTTGAAACTTGGATGAAGCCTCTAATGAAGGCTCAACACAGGAAGAGGTGGTTTATCTCTCATTATTATCTCTCAACACAGGGATGATCACATCACATCACTGCCTTGGAGTCTATACCATGTGGATAGGATGTGGTACAATCCTGCAGAGTGTCTTAGCACAAGGGCAAATTATTCTTTCTTTTTTCAATTTGCAGAAAGGTCCATTCTTTAAAAAAATTAAATATTGCTGAAAAAATAGCCGATACATTTGAGTACTATAAGGCAGAGAGGTCCTGGGGAAGGTGAAGAAAAATTTTCTTCCATATTATTAAATTTTTGGGTTGGGAGTAAGATTTGCTCCTTCACAAGGCCAAAAACTGCAGTCACCACTTAGAATACTGTGGCTTTGTTGATAATGTTTCATAAAATTACTAAAACACCAAGTACTTCTTGTATTGGTGAAGATAATTCACTTTTAAGAAAACACTTGGGCCCAGATTTTCAGAAGTAGATACACATTGTAAGTGTTCCAAAATCCAGGTTCCCAGCATCTGATTCTCAAATCTTCCTGAAAATTTGTACAGAGAACATGAGTGACAGCATTTCTTTTCAACATCATCTCTTTTTAAGCTCTCTTTCTTTGAGAACTCAAAAATTGATTTATCTAAAATGATTCATAATTTCTACTTCTCCCTCCATGTTTTTTGAGAATATTCATTAGATACAAAACCTTCATGTAAGCATTTTTCTGCACTGCTCTATGTGCATAGATGACAAAATTTTAGAAGTCATAACCTATTCAGGTCTCCCATTTTGTAATGCTACAGTGGCCTTTTGGGGACAGGTTTGAATTTTGGATTGGTTGAATGGTGGACTTCTGCAGAGCAGCTATTAGCCAGAAATAGCACTGGGTCTTATAAAAATTTTCCTGCCTATTTTTGTCAGTCGCCCAAATTTTCATGGACTTGAAAGTGGCAATATACAATGTTGAGCAGCTTAGAAAAATGAAAAAGAGGGAAATCAAGGTGGTTTTCTTAGTGGAGTTTTGATATGTGCACATCATAAATTTGGTTTACTCTCCTCAAAAGACCATCTCATTCTCCCCCTCTCTTCGTATTTCACTCATGGACACTCATTCATACATATTCTGCCCTTCAGCTTTGTTGCCTTAAGTGATCATCTATTGCTTGTCTGTGGAAATCCCTTTTCTCCATCCTTTTCCTGTTCACAGAACCTCTCTTCACGATGCAACAAGGGTCTTCTTATTTGAGTCTAATTCATTGCTAAACTAATTTAGGAAAAGCCAATTTGAGTTGGAGGATCTACCTTCTGTGAAGCTTCCAGCACCAAGAAGTCCTTTGGTGATCAGTTAATCAGCAATCATTCAAGTTAGAGGTGTTCTAAAGTTACTTTCACTTCATACTTAACTGAACCTTCCAAGACTGCAAAAAGTTCTGCTTGCAACACAGCTCAAACCACAAAAACACAATACACAATAAAGGATGCTCTTTGTCACACAAAACCAGAACAAAATTAATGCATTATGTAATTTTTTTCCAGAACAAGAGCAACCTGTGCCTTCACTAATTGTTTCACCACCACCAGACACAGAAATGAGCGAAAAATATCCATGGATTTTCTGACTGTGAGTAACTGGTACTTAGCTGATTGTTTTAGACAGAATGCTGTTGTAACTCATCCAAGTCTAACTTGCTTTTTTTTAAGATAAGCAAGTACCCATAGTTCATTTGGGACTGCCATTTTCTTGAAGAACCTAGATTCTAGTAAATTCCAGAACCTTTGAATCTGTGAGAGATTGATGACAGCATTGCTGTCTTTATCCTGTGTCTTTTTAAAACCTTAAATGTTCAAGCAATCTGGGTTCTGTTTTTTTTTTTACTTACAGTAAAATCAGCATTTTTCCCATGAAAAATAAAGTAAGCCTTTTTTTCACAAAGTCTTGCTAGTATTGATATGTATAATTTTTTTCCATCCTCCACAAAGGTAGTAAACTTTCCTCAAAATATTCATGGCAAATATGCCTTGCTAAAAATACAATCCAGTCATCCCCTATTGGTTACATTTAGTCAATCCCACCATGTTAGCATCTGCTCCTTCAGCTTTTTAGAATACAATTTTCATTTTACTTTCAGGTATTTTTCTTTGAATCTATCCACTGCTCTTACTTTTCATTCTTTGTAATAATGGAATATCTGCACTTCTTGTAATAACATAGCACCTGAAATAAAAAAACAGCCCAGGACTCCATTGTGCAAGAAGCTTGTACAAAAACAAAAGCATGGAGCCTTTAGGAAACATGCAGTCTAGATAACAAATTAATTCTACTGTGGACAACAAAACAGAGCTATACAATGTTGATCAGTATGGTGGGACATCAACTCCTCCATTAGCAGCATCAACTCCTCCATTATTTGTTAGCACAAGAGAATTGCACAGTGCAATATGAGGATGGATAGAAAGTACCCATCATCATGTGGACAGGGGAAAGCACAGGATGGAGCTCTGACAAAATCCTGCTGGTATTGATACCTATCAGTATGTTCCACCTCCCTCAGAAGGTAGCAAGCTATCCTCAGAAAAAATTGCAACAAATACAACTTTGGTGTGAATAAACACAGCTTGTATTTTCACCTTAACCTTGCTGTGTTTGAGCCAAGGGACTTCATGAGGATTAACGCCATGCTCAGCGTGAAACATTGTGTGAAGGCACAACTTTGCTCTGTCTCCTGAAGGCTGTATTCCCCTGTGTCTATAGTAGTAGAGCTTTGAGGTGTTGTGTTCATCTGATTTACATCAGAGCTCACCTGGAGGTCTCTTAGGCATTCTTTACTGCAGGCTTCAGATATGTGTATGTTTTGTTCTGGTTGTCTGGCCATGCCTGGACATGGCAGTGAAATGTAAGTGGAAAGGGATTGTTTTGGTGAGCTGTCCTCTATGCCCTTGCAGTATCTCAAACATTTAGTGAATTCTTGCATATAGGTAATTTAAATTATCTGAACAAATCTAATTTTCTGAGAGCTAAGTTAACTTTTTTTTTTTTTTTTTAATAACTCCTTATTCCATTTATAATCTTATTTGCCAAAAACATGGCTCTGGACATTGGGGAGACTTTGTGAGATTAATGACATACCCTACTGATTCTGAGTCTTAAATGAAGTTTTAACTAATATTTTCTTTGAAAATCAACCACAGTTTTATATTCAAAGAGAGACAAAAACTGGATACTCCCAAGGTGCTCCATAAAGCACTGACATAAATCCTTGGATTTATGTAGACCTGTCATGCAACAGGATCCTTTGGATCTTCCACACTCTTCCAGCACACTGAGATGAGAATTTAATCAATGAGAATCAATTTATAGCCCAGCTTCCCTGCAATTTGTTTTTCAGTATGTGTGATGCAATGACAGTTTGTCTTTATAAAACTCTGATCCTAATTCCCAGGAGCTTCTGGGTATGGGGAGATGACAGAGTTTGTTCTCCCCTGTTGCTACAGGATGTCTTGGCTATTGTAATTCCCAGCTTTGCAGGTGCCAGAGG
Source organism: Agelaius tricolor (assembly GCF_023055355.1). Taxonomy (NCBI): domain Eukaryota; kingdom Metazoa; phylum Chordata; class Aves; order Passeriformes; family Icteridae; genus Agelaius; species Agelaius tricolor. Next base: position 35,056,283 of record NW_027269264.1, on the reverse strand, counting down.
TAACTCTTCTCTGCTCTTTCTCTGTGGGAGATGTTTGTCCCACTCTTCCTGGAGGGTGAGAGCAAAGCAGTAGGAGGAACCACCAGCAAAAATCTGCAGCAGAGCTAACAGAGAAAAATAAACCCTTCCAAGAGAAATTTTACCTAAAGGTGAAAAGACTTCATAAAGAAGAGAAGGAAGTCTTTTTACCTCCCTAACATAATTTTTATTTTAAACCATTGGCAAACCTAGCTACAGCACCCCACACACCAACTTTTAACTCAAAGTCACTGTAATCAGGAGGAGTTGCACTTTACACACTTTTTTCACATATCTTTTACCAATGAAAAGGTAATGCCAGCATAAACAGAGTTAACTGCTAGTAGGTGCTAAGAATAAATGCACTTCTTTCCTTTGTGAATGACTGGTTTGGCAATATGTTGTAATGATGTTTTTCTTTTTATGGAATCGATGTGTCTGGGGAAGCAGACTATAGAGTAACAAATTGGGGACTTACCAGAGGCAAAATAAAGTATGCTTGATGGACTCCTGACAGAAATAAACAGTGTAAATCAACTTTATTAACCACTCAGACATGGAGGCCAGCTGCAGTCAGTCCCCAGTGTAATAGAAGAAAACTGAAGACAAATACTATTTGGAAAATACAGAGGTATTGCTGCCAGCTCACAAGACACATAATTCTCATCCACTTGGTCCTCTGCTCTGCAGCCTGACTAGAGCTCCAACAGCTCCTATCTATCCTGCAAGGTGGTCTTGAACTGCAGAAGGGAAATTAAAAAGGTGAAGGACTGAGCTCCTGGTATCTCCTGCAAGTTTCCTTTGCTGATGCACAATTTCCCCATCACTCCCATCACTCCCTGGGATGTGCCTGCACCTAGAACCCTATACAAAGGGATATAATCAGATCTAGTCTTGAGGCCACACTGAATCTCCTATAACTTAATCCCTAGGCAATATGTGTCTGGAGACTCATCTTCCCACACCTTTGTTTGTGGGGACAGTTTACAGGTAGATGGAGATATGGGAGACTACTATCAACATTGCGAAAGACCATAGTTTAACTTAAATCTAAGTTCATCAAACTCACTTAATTTTAATTACATTAAATTAAACTTCTCATTCCACTCTTCATGTTGAAACAATTCAGATCTATTTTAAGATATTTTTACTAGTGCTAGAATTTGTATTTGTTGTTCTCGTCCCCTGACCTCTGCCTGGAATCTGTGTGTGTCTTAGAGGAAGGCTTTCACTACATCCTCATCCCAGTGCATAAAAGCTGCTGTTTTGTCCTGGATAGGACATAATGATAAATGATAAATTGATGAAAACTTGAAATTACATGAGGACATATGCCCTCAACTAAAAAATCTGGTATTGTTTATATCGTATGATTATAGCGGATGAAACCTTGACATAAGCTGATTTCCTACAGAGGCCTCTATCATTTCCACTGACATGTTCATCCACTTCGAAGTGAGGGCAAGTCTTTTGTGTGATTAGACTTTCCCCTTTACAGATTTATTTCTCGTTGACTCTATAATTATACAATTAAAGCTAATATAGGTAATTTAAACATTTAATTTATTTAATGGCATTGAAGAGAGTGCTTAAGGTCAGAGGAGATCTGAGGTCCTAGAGATGCACAGAAGTCATGATTCATGAGTGATTTCCTGCCTGTGGTGATAGTGAGCTGGGTGACATTGGAGGATAATGACCAAAGGTCTGAGAAAGAAGCTGCCAGGAAAGTATCTGCTGCCAGAAGTACATGACAAACCTCAAAGAAGAAATCTTGCTCATGCAAAAATAATACACATTAAATTTTATTTTAAAATAGGATGGGGCAGAATCCCTCTTTCCTTATTATAAAAAAAGGCTTTTTCTCAAACATTTCTGGTTTGGTCTATATGTAGAAAATACCAATATAAACCATGTTTGTAAACCTGGCATGTCTCCTGGAACAATGGCTCTGGAAGCTGACTAAAACTACCAAGAAAAAAATTCATGTAACATTAATACCTATGAAGGGCTGAGCATTTGCTAATGAAGTGGAAATACATTAGTGGCATGAAAGATGGAAATAAATATGAACAAATAACACACAAAATGCAAAATTGAGCCAAATAAATTAATTTTCCTTCTGATAATGCATGCCATGGAAGCAAACATGTAGAGAGAGGTGCGCACTCAGAAAGCATCTGGTCTTGCATCTCTGTCTATTATACCTGTTTGTATTTCTACAAAATCTCTCTGCACTCCATGTCTCAAAGGTGATGGCAATCCATGGTGGGTCAAAGATGACAGAGGCAACTGCCTTCAACATCTTCCTGTAAAATGCCACTGTAGGAGTAGGCAGTGAGTTTTGCTGTGTTTGCATGGCCTTCCTACAAGACCAGTGAGTAGAAAGCACTCCCAGTAAGTCTGGGCATTTAGATTTATGTGTGTGTTCAAAGTCTGCCTAGCCCTGCATGCTTGTGGCTGCCTCACTGCCCCGTGTCCCCATGATGTGTCTATTTGGGACTGGCTCTGCCACTGCTTTCAAAATGGATTTGCCCTAATTTGTTCCCTACCGTGCCCTTCTGAAGCATAAGAAGTGAAGAATAAGAGCCTGTACAGGATCTGTGTTTTGTATCACACCCAAAAGCCAATTAGACCAATGCTCTCTTGGTGAAGAGAAGGAAATTTTATCTCAAGAACCTTCAGCTGGGAGATCCTATATGTACACAGGGATTCACAGACCACAGCTTGACATTAAAAATAACATTTGGGATCCCTGCTTAGGTCATGCCAGGGTGAGCTGGACACTATGAAAAGTTGTGAGTCAGAAAGAGGTATTCCATGGGGAAAGAAGCTCAGACCTTGGCAAGAAAGAAGACATTTCCAGAGTCCTACATATCCATAAAGTCTGCCATAAGTCAGTCATGAGGTACAAGCCACATAAAGACTTATTCCTCAAAAATCCCTTGGCTACCACAGTATCACGGGATGACTTACATGAAAAACCACATCAAAACCTGTTACAGGCATGTTTTCTCTGTGAATATGCTGAACACATTAAGACAATATGGCCTTACCACATGACCTGATAGAGGACAGTGGCTGATAAAGGCGAAGGGTGTCTGTTCTGCAACCCCTGCAACTCTGAGAGGTTGCAGAACAGACATCAGCCATTATGATTCATCTGAGAAGCACTATGACTTTCTCTGCTCTACCAGGATCTGGTTGGTGACCCAGACCTAGAATAATTTGGTTCTTTGAGGTCACTGGTAATTTAATTTAGACATATGGAATACCCCTAACCTCATAACTTGGGATAGATTATTGATCACAGCAGACTTGACTGAAGTCTGTTTGAATGTCCCTTGTTAGAAATCACGAAATAGCTATGAGTTAGATTTTTAAGGTTGCTTTTTTTCAGAACTGCATTATTGTTTTAGAACAATATGGGACCATGGTCTATTAAAAGTCTGTCAATACCAGATGATTTAGATCAAAACATAAATTAAGACATTTGCCATAACTTACAATTTATCTTGATAATATTTCTTTTTAAAATCACAATGAGAGAAACTGATAGTTTTTCAAAACTAGCAAAAACTAAGGCCTGTCAAGAAACAGCTTCAATAAAATAACATAACAAAGCAAACTAAATTAAAACAAAAATGAGATGAAAGCCATGCATGGCCCTACTAGTCACAGAACATCCACCCATTCCAATATCATCCAGCCTTGCTCCGCTCAAGTTTTCGTAGTTCCTTTCTGGCGTGCACCAGAGCCTGAGACACAGCACTACTAAGGACAACCTGATGAAGACTAGTGTGCTTCACCTCTGTCTTTGGGGTAGGGAGTGGGAAGCATAATATTAATAAAAGAAATCTAAATACTACATTGCCAAGAAAACATTAATTTGCAAAATAAAGGGAACACCAAGCTCTAAACAGGCAGGTTAAAAAGAAAAATCAACTTGAGGAAGAAGATGCTTCCATCCATAGACAATTTTCCCATCCTTTCAGTGCAGGGGAGAATTAAAAAAAGCAATAGTACAGCTCATGTCAACATAAATAGGAGGCAAGGGGCAACATCTGACAATGTGCATTGCTGTTCTGACAAGAAAGAAAACATAGTCAATTTCTGCAGGTTAAAAATGTTGAAGTTTACGGTACTGTCCTGGCCAAGTCACTTCCATCAGAGAAGCACAGATGAAAGTGTCGGGTAAGTTTTGGATTGGAGAGAGTCGCCAGCAGTGGCAGAGGACAAATATTCTACTTCTTGCAGGCTTTTGTACTGTGCCAGTTATTAGTGTCATTTTAAACATGACTGAAATGCTTTTTTGCTTGTTTGGTTGGTTTGGTTGATTGGTTTGGGTTTTCATTTTGCATATATTTTTTCTTTATTTTCTCTCTTCTTCAATGCAATGCCTTTCAGCAATTTTATTTAAAGGAATTTATTGGAGGACAGTGATGATATTTATTCAGAAAAAACGAAGGGGGGGCAAAAAAGTGAAGACTTGTTATCTGAAGGTTTAAGGATCACATCATCACATCATTTCTCAAGTAGACCATCATATCATCCAGGATTCCAAAGGTTATCTTTGGCTTCTTGAATTGCATTCGGAAATTAAACTGAAAGTCCTACAAAAGTCTTGCTGCTTTATGATTTTAGGTATCAGTATACATAGAATAGAATAGAATAGAATAGAATAGAATAGAATAGAATAGAATAGAATAGAATATATTTTTGCAGTTTGAAGGGACCTGCATCAATCATCTAGTCTAGTCTAGCCTAAAGCCCTGGCCACTTTAGGGCTGACAAAAAGTTAAATCATGTTACTAATGGCATTGTCTAAATGCGTCTTGAACAGCAACAGGCTTGGGGTATCATCACTTCTCTATTCCCAAGTTTGACCATCTATTAGTAAAGAAATGCTTCCTGATGTCCAGTCTGAACCTCCCCTGGTGCAGTTTTGAACATTTCCACACATCCTATCACTGGATCCCAGATAGAGGAGATGTACATCTTCCTCCCCTCTTCCACAGATCAGGAATCAGGAAGCTCTACAGAGCAATAACCCTTCAGCCTCCATTTTTGTCATCAGGTAAGCCCAAGATCATCTCCAGGGTGATTTTCTGGGCTGCCACAAAGAGGCTTCTAGACAAGACCTTTCTGTCTTCTTTCCTGTCTACTGGACCATTAAAGATGTGATCCCATTCTAACTAGTCTTACATTAACTATTTGCTGGAAGCAAATGGAAGCAAATACAGTGATCATCAGCAGGCTCTGTACTGGTCCCATGATAAGTAATTTCCATTCAGTTGGACTTGTTTAACTTTCTAGATCTAGTCCTTGATTAGCTATACCTCTGCTGGTTAACACAGGTTGTTTTACAATTCATCCAACTTCTTTTAGACTGTTGCTTTACAATGACTCAAACCTAAAATGTGCCTGTTTCTCCACAGCAGAGGCAGATGTCTGCAGTTCATCAAATAAGCCTCATCCCAGTTTTTTATTAGGATCCATCCTACCAGGTATATATAGAGAACACCTCCACCATCTTGAATGCAGCTTCTAAAATAAAGCTTAGCACTTATAGGTCTTGATTTAAACTCTAAAAACATCCAGTGGAAAGACTCTTGTTTTCTAGGTAAGGCTGAGTGAAGGCCCATATTATATGTCTTATGTATAGTACTCATAGCCTTTTAAAGAAAGAGTAAAGTATATGGCTCTGTTTTACAAAATGGAAAATTCACACAAAGACTTGCAAAGGGAAAACTTTTTAAAATATTTGCAAATTCAGGGATAACACCTTGAGATAGAGCACTAAATCTCACAGGAGAAGCTAAGTGTTTAAGAGCATATTGACTGCAGACATAATGGTGAAAATTCAGCAGCTGAAGTATTCATGTTTCTTGGGTTCTACAAAACAGTAAACTGCAAAACAGTAAAACAGCGAAAGAGGAAGGATTGGAAACATGGGGTTTTTGGCTTTATTACTCAGACCATTCTGCCTCTTAAATTGCCAGGCCATGAAAATGCTGAACTTTTATCTATTATGTAGAAACTATAATCAATCGATTTTTATGTTGTTTTAGTCTGTTATATAAACATACTACAATGCAAATATAAGATACTTCCAATTTCTTAAAAGGCAAAAGTCCTCCTTGCCTCACAAGCATCTAAGAAATAATAAAGGGGTTCATGGTCCAGCCCAGGGATACCAAAATATACCTTATACAGTGCCAATCATCTTCAGACTATCAATTTTTCCAAGTACAAAAACAGCTTGTATTGAAAATTTCATGTAAAAATACAAAACCGTTCAAAATTGAATTTGATGAACAACATTCAAAAGGCCAGCCTTTCTCTTCCCCTCAAATTGATAAATTTATCACCTCAAACAGTGATAAATAAATAAATTCCCAGACTATTCCCTACTGATTTCTCTAAGTGTATATAACAATATAGATCAGGTGTGAGGACTTACAGTCCCATAAAATGGCCTGGAAAGATGTGAGAAGGTAACCTGTCGCCTTCAGTTTCCTGCTGGGTATCTGACTAGGCTGCCTGGTTGCTTTCTGGAGTGCTTTCAATCTCAACTTGTTTGAGTGCTTCTCTTTGCAGGTTGCTTATTCAATTCACCAATATAAGCAAAATAAAATTGCTGATCCTTTGTTATTAAGTTAAGATGGCTTGCACTTTTGTTTCTTTCACATAATCTGAAACATTTATTAGGAGAGAGAGACATTACTTCTGCCTTTTCCTGCTTAAAGCCAGTAGCACAAGAATCTGAATAAATAAATCCGTTTCCTACCAGGGAAGAAATGCAATCTCTACAAAAAGAGAAACAGCATACAGTCCTTTGGTCTGTTCTCTGTGAGGCATTGAGAATACAATATAATAATGAAATGGCCATCTGAGGCATCTCTATCTAATTATCACTAAGCACTTTAATTCCAAAAAATAATTGAGTTTTTCACTCATAGGCATTATTATCTGGTATTTCACACGTATTACTAAAAACAGAGAGTACTAAGTAATATAAAAATAGAACTGTGGCAATGTAAAAGCTTCTAATTGCTATCCTGAACCTTTTCCTCTGCATTCTCTGCTTTGGGATGATCTTTGACAGGTAAAAATTTTCTTTACAAAAGAAGGCATGTCTAGTTTATTACATAAATCAAAGTTCTATACTTGTTTTAATTTTATCCCTAATAGTTCTTACATTTTATTATTTTTCATTTTAAAAGTCTTAATCCTCAACAGTAAGATGGTTAAATCAATGGCTGAACTTTGCAGTGGAACAGCGGAAACACCTTCTAATTCCTTGAAACAGAACTTGGTGTTGGTTTTGTGATGGCTTTCAACACACTGGGTCTGTGGGACCCTGTGTCTTTGTGGCAAAGCAGGTATTACTAATGGGCACTAAGTGCAAACTTCAGTGAAGGTACCAGTGTTCTTGCAAAGATGTGGAATTCTCTGTATTTTGTTTTCCTCTAAGTAGAAGTTAAAATATTTTCCACTTCCTGCAGCTATTTTTCATCACTTTAATGTGAGAATCACATAGCTCCAATTATGCACAAGTACAATGTTAAATGTTAAGATGTGAGACATTATTTATTTCTCCCATAATTCATTTCAGTGTTTGTGTGTGATGATTTTTGCAAGCTTCTGACTTTCCAGGCTGCAAATTCTCTCTTTCTCCTATTGACCACTTGTTAAATCTTTTTGTTTGTTTCCCACCTTTCCCCTGGGACCTACAGACAGACAGCCTTGCCAGATTCATTTTCTGATCAAAGCTGTTTGATTTGGTCAATTTTGCCACATTGGAGACGTTCTCTATTACAGAGATAAATAGCCTTGGGCTAACTGTCAACGAAAACTTGTAAGCTAATAAATTATTCCAATTTCTTCCTGCGGATTTCTCTGGAGACAGCCCTAGGAAATACACTTTTTGATTAGTAAATTTCTCTGTGTGTGTGTCTGGACATTCAAATGTGTCGACTTTGATTAGCACCATTGCTTTTCAAGTAGACGCTGGCTGAGGGG
>NW_027269264.1:35028243-35043243 GCF_023055355.1 Agelaius tricolor | reverse complement strand
CATTTTCAGACTTTACTGGATCCATCTTCTTCCCACATCAAACTCCACCTGGATACCTTTCCCATTTCTGATCTTGCTCTTTTCCCTGTTGCTTTGTTTTGACTCCATGCTTCTAATCAATTTCAGGGGATATTATTTGAAAACTAATAGCAGATTAATATTTAATTTAGGGGATTAATTTTGCATACGGTTTGGGGAAAGTAGACTGCTGTGAGACCACAATCTCTAGAAAATCTTTTTAGCCCTTTTAGGGGTCCATCAGCAAAGGCTGAGTTGACTGAAGACTGCCATGTCACATATTTCTTTTGTTTTGTGACATTTGGAGATTTTGTTCTTCGTGGATGGGTAGTGTTGCCCAGTTAGTGCCATAAGGTGATGTACAGCTGATGTGTGGTCCTTAAGGTCAGGAGAAAATGCAGCGACACTGTGTGATGCTGTGAATGGTATCAGTTTGGAGGGAATGGGAGCAGCTTTCCTTCTCCTTCTGGCTTGCTCCCCCTTTCTTCCACAACAGCTTCCTTTGTTATCAGTTATGGGAGATGAGTACAGGTGTACAGTGGAAGCAGTGCTGGGGGAGCAGTGGTGAGTAGAATATCCCCTTTCCAGCCTCATCACTGTATGAAGACAACTCTTTTCCAGGAAATGAAATGGCATTCCCATATTTCTGAATAAATTATAAACCGCAACCTCAGCTACACATCTAAGAATCATACTTTGCCCTGACAGACTTTTCTTGCTGAAGACATGAAAAAGCAATAAAACAGTAACTTTTTAAGTGAACCAGCTGTCATCCAAATCAATAATAAAAACGTTTTGAGTTTGTTTTTTAATACATCTATTCCCCCTACTGGTGATACTTATTTTTATTTGGATTTTAAAAAAAAATTAAAAAAATAATAATATGAGAGAGAGAGAGAGAGGAATGAGGAACAAAATAGCAGCAAAAAGAAGGACTGGACTAGTTTGGTGATTTTTCTATTGTACACTACTCAGCCTATGCATTATGGGAATCAAAACCACAGTGTCATTGTTAATGCAGTGTGTGAACTTACCTTCAGCACAATCATCACCAAAGCTCACAGTCACCCCAGTAGAAGTGGGATCAAGTCCTGTATTTATAGTGTATCAAGCCTTATATTTATACTGTTCCTGTTCCTGCATGTATCTTTGAAGAATGAAAGGTCCAAGGCAAGTCCTGGGTGAATTTCACTAATGTGTGAGAACCCAAAGTAGGGAATCCCTGAATTTTAAATAGAATCTCGTTATTAAGATACAGGTCTGTGGCATATCTGTGCAGGGCCAAATTCCTCTGTTCTCTAACTTAAATACCCACAGTATCTTTTAGGGTAATTGTCATGTGATTTCAAGAAAACCCTACAGTTCAAAACACACTAAAAAGCCAAATAGAAATGCTTGTTAAAGGATTTACCCAAAGAGTTTAGATTATATCTTTTGCTAACACTAGAACAAAATTCAGCCTCCTCCTGTCGTTATCATTGATAGACTGATGGATGGGTAAGGGAGCCTTTGAATGCTCTTTTGTATCTTTAAATTATGTGTTTGGCATTTCTAAATCACTTATGTAATTCAATTTTACTGACATGATTTTTCATGAAAAGAAATTTGCAGTTGCCTGGTAAGTGGCAGGGAGACAATTTTTTAAATTTGCACATGGAAGTAATCACATAAGAAGCACCTACATGTTCACCTAATCAGAGAGCAAAATAAGCCCACTGCAAATGGTTAGACCCATCATAGGTATGCAAGATAGTGAGCATAGTGAATATTTACAAACTACTGACATTCAGTCGGATAGCTCTTTAAAAAGTTCTACCAATATGATCTCAGATAACTGTTTAGTGAAAAACTCAAAGAAAACTCTGAACAATCTGTGACTGGTACAAGCGCTTAAATTCATCTGGTTCATGTAGCTTTGCTTTTCAGGAGCAGTATGTCAGTCCCCAAAAGCACAGCATAGCCCTGTCACTGTAGAGTGACAGTGCACAGGGGACATTGCCAATGGACGAGACATCTGGTCTATGCCCTTAGTTTGTTTCTTCTTGACATTTAGAGAAGTATTGGAACATATTTTCTTTTTATTGCTTTAGAGCTCCAGCTCTTACCATATACAAAATACAGTAAAAACAAGTGAAAGGAAAAAAAATGGAAAAGAGTTTAAGTCTAGCCATTTAAAAACACCAAGGATTGTACTTTTTTTTTTAACTGCTTATTATTTGCACTTGCTCACATTTTACTGCATTTATGTATTACAGCAAGGCAAGGTTTATTTAATTGCTACCCATCTGGTTAAAATCCAGGGACTCACAATATTGAGTCTGTCTTGCTGGACAGACTCAAAAAACCCCCACCACTCCAGCAACAACAGAAAAAAGCAGCTGTGAGTCTTCTGGTAACTCTGAGTTGAAATCAGGCAGAAATGGAGGAACAGAGAGGAAAAAGGATAATTGTGAGAGGACAAACGTCATACAGTTACTATAGTTTTTGTTGCACATCTCCTGTATCTTGAATACTGTTTGACACCCAGAGTGTCACAGAAGTCCATAATTAACATGACTTTTGTGTGAAGTCTGCCTCACTCATTCTGCACACATACATTATCAGCTAATTACATTTTTCATTCACATACATTGTGCTGTTTTTTTTAAATTCTGTAATTTATAGCTACAGACACCGTGAGTTTGGCTTTGTAAAAGATTACTTATACCAGACCATGACATTAGGTATCTTATAGAAAAATACAGAAAGGAGAAGGCTCCTAAAATATTAAAATTTTTATTTTTAAAATAAAGACTGCTGTCCAGTGTTCCTCTGAGTTCCTGAATTCTCCTTTGCTGAGTCAGGATGTTTTGTCCCACTGGGTTTTATCATTATCCTCTGAGAAATCCTGAGAAACTTTCTTCATCATGTAGGCCTTGCTGCTGGCTTTGGACAGGTTAAATAATAATTGCAAATGCCACCATAGTCAGATGCCAATGTCAGCATTTTCTCATCTACTTGGGGAGATATCCTACTCTTAATTTTATTTTTGTTTTCTCCACATTTCCTAACAACTTTAAACACTAATTGAAAAGTTATCCAGTTGGTTTAAACTGATTTTTTTATTAATCTACATCCCAAGTCCATATGTAAAAACATGTACAAAAAACATCTTGAAAACAATGAAAATAGTATATTTAGATCCCTTTTCTGACAGTCTAATACATTTTGTTTTCAAAGAAAGTAATCACTAGTTGCAGAAATCATGCTGTGCACCATTAGCCCTTGTTTTCAGTATAATACTGTTGATTCCTGTTCTGATATAAAGTATCTCTCATCATATGTATTTATTTACCTGTAGACCTAGGAGTGTATGTTGGCCAAGTTACCAGTCTTAGTTACCATTTATTTCCCCGGAACATAGTACCAGCAGTAAGAATTTCTCATGTCCTCATTATTTATAGTTTTTTAAAAGCGTGTTGTTTGATGAGGCCTTCATTTCCCCCTTTCCCTAGGAGAGAAGCTGAATACAGATACAAGAATGTTACTTTTGCAGATCTCTTTAACTTGTTAAGTCTTGTGATTCATCCTCTTGATTCTCCTATGCTGAGTATAAGAGTTTCAGCAACAGCTTAATCTCAGCCCATGGTGCATTTTCCTCATTCCCGTGATGGCAGCAGAGCATAGGAGGAGAGGATCTTACTTGAGGAGAGAGCAGTGGATATTCACCCTGTGGTTAGTGCAGATCACTGGCTGTCAGCAGACATGGACCCCTGACCCGCAGCTTGCCCCTGCTTTCTTGTTGCATGTTCTCCATGGTAAAAGAGGAAGCCAATTAAGCATACACTTAAGGACTTACACCAGGCTCTGTGGCTAGAAAGCCCTGCTACCAAAGGCCAGGGTATTATTTTCAAGAAAAAAAAATCACAAACATGAAAATTGTATAAAATGGTATTGCATGTTTTTCTTCTGCAATAAAACTCCTTGGAAACAAGCCAGTCTTTAGCTACCCAGGGTATTCTGTGGTATTATAAGGTAAAAAGGTTGAAATACTTCATTTGCAATTAAAAAAAACCACTTTTCCACAGTATGGTAGTGCTGTGTCCTCATTAAAAGGGCTGCAAGCAGCAGTTCATGACACTAGAAGATGTGGAACTTTGGCCTATTAAGTACAACTGCTGAGAAGACTATTTTTTTCTAGAAAAATAAAAAGATCCTGTAAGTAACTTTAGTAAGCTAAGCTCTACTTTGCAAAAATGCATTAAAAAATGTATGCAAAAATTAATCTGAGTCCATAAGATTTTTCTGCTGTATTTAGTCTAAGACCACAATTTTAGGGACAAGGAAATGAGATATTGTGATGCTGCAGTAGCTATGTGTCCTCATTATATGGAAATAAAATGTTATTTCGACCACTCCTGTTCCACTAGAGTGCTGTGTGCAAGAAAGTGTTTATGCTGATACAAACAAACAGTCCAACATTGCCTTTCATGAAATTACAGTAGCTGATTTCATCCATTGCTACACATGGCAGAGAGAGATAACTAATTAACAGAGAATTCCCCATGAAAACATAATTCTAAAACATTTTGGCTTCACCTTTCAGCAGATGGACTGCAAGAGATACTATAGAAAAATGCATCAAGCCAATTGAGTGGTGGGGCTTTTTTTCCTTGTTTCTTTTTTTTTTTCTGTAACACAGATATTTTTGTCATCATGTTAATAAACCTGAGTAAAATTCAGCGCTAATATATTTAAAATAGTAGTCTAATAAAGTTCGGCTGCAGCATCCACAGTTGAGCCTGATTTTCCAGAAATGCTGAGCCTCAAGCACTTTCCATTCATTTCCTCTCAGGGAAGAAGCCATACAGAGTGCAAATGGTGGGTGGAGCTGCCACCACTTAGGCGTCTGGAGAAGAAGGCAGGTGAGAGAGTTCATTTAGGCCAACTCATCATATATCCAAATATTTCCAGCTAAAAACTTCAGTGATGAAAACAGTTCTTTGTTTCTGCGATACCTTTTATTTTCTCTATTAAATGGACAACTTATTGCTCAGACATGTCAGCAGAAATTAAGAGAGGTGCACGCTAACCCCCGATAATCCCCCTGTCTCTGAACAGACAGCCCAGGTATTGCTTGCCATGCCCAACCATCCTTTGGAAGCAGCCTGCCCCACCAGGACATGGAGAGATATGCTCTCCAGCACCACGGGAATGCTGAGGGCTCCACCTCTTCAGCAACCGAGGAAAAACTCAGGGGAAGGTGAGTGGAATATGTAGCCAGGTGCCATTATTCCCCTTTCCCCTAAAATAAAAAGCTGAATAGTCACCTCTTACACTCTCTTGCATCCATAAAAGCTCTTTTCTGAAGTTAAGAAGAGTGAGATGGGAAATCTCAGGAACTACAACTGTTTCTCATACACTGCTACCCATGGTGGTCTGGAGAAAAGTCAAAGAGCAAAGGTAAGGGATACCCACATGCATGGTACTCACTCCTGGGGTATAGTCAATAGAACAGATTTCTTTGGGACAAGCAAGATACTGGCAAACATTGGTCCTGGATGGATGAATTCAGAGAGCACTTGTGATTTTAAGAAGACAATTATTCCTTCCGTGACCAGTCCCAAATGATCTCTGAGTGTCTCACATCTTCCTGAGTTGTTCCTGTCATCTACTACAGGACATTTCTACAGACACAGGTCCCCATTACAAGCCTACAGCTGCTCTCCTGCAACTTGGTGAAGGCCCATCTCTTCCTTCAGCACTTCTGCAGGCTCTTGGCCTGAGTCAGTGTGGGTTGTGGAGTCCTCCACATCACCCTCTTTAAGCTCTCATCCAGAGAAAATGTCCCAGGCATCACCTTATGGGGGCTAAGCCTTACACATATATATGTCATTTGGCAAGCATAAGAAAGACCCTTTCAGACAAGCTGCAGGCAGGTCACAAGAGGACCCAGAGATTCTAAAATCTGCCTGAGTCCACCATGTATTTGCAAGATATTCTTACTGAAATTTGTTTCAATTACAGAATCCATTGAATTGAAATGAGAGATGTTTGTCTTTAGGATTATTGGTAAGAAGTAAAACTGTCCAGTAATATTAAATATCCAAAATAATTTAATCATGGTTATTTGGCAAAACTTATGAAGGAAATGCCTCACCAGACAAGAACTGTAATTGTCAATTGTAACTATATTTTACCGTACTGTGACCCTGCATAAAGATATTCTGATGTCAAGTGGGCTTTTTGAAGGCATACTGAATATTTTTTTTCTTGTCTTCCAGCACAGCATAAGGAAAGGTGAATAAGTGAATGTTGTAAATGTATTTTTAAAATTTAATATATTCCACTTTTTATTCTTGTCTCAATTTCAAGGAGATTCTGAATTACCAGGATTTTCAAAAACATGATTTTTTGACAGTTAAAGCATCAGTCACATTCTCTACAAATAGATAATCTTATCTATAGCTCAAGTTTAACACAATTTTTCACAGTTGGTATGAAGTATGCCTCTGTGTGTGGTGGAGGAAATTATTACAAATGTGCTACATGGACACTAAGGAGAAAATTCAAGAGAAAATACTGCTGTGTATTTTTTCTGATTTGAAGATGTGGCATGTCCAACCTAAATATTTTATGTCATATATTATACTGCAATTCACCCCTTTGTGTGGCTGCATTGAGCCACTTTGAGCAGAAAAAAGTACTACAACATACTGGTCCATCAAATGGAATTTGGATTAATTTTGCAAGATGATGCAAGATAGCTGCTATCTCCACTAGTTTGCTTCATCCCTCACTCCATCAGTTTGCCTGGTTTTTTTTTAGTTTGCTGTCCTCATTATTCAACCTCCAGCCTCATCTTGGTCACCAAAACCTTTACTATCCCCCTATATTTTCTACCCAATTTGTTGATTTATTCAGATGCAGCATTCTATCCCATTTGCTTACTTAATCACATGCCATATATGCTTGCTGAAAGCAAATATTTGTATGTGGCAATGACTGTTCTAAAATATTTTGTTTCAGGGGAAGTTTATTCTTCTGCAGGTACAGCTGCACAGTAGGTCTTTCGGAGATGCCCAGGAAGACTTATTCTTAAGGTCAACTCTCCCATTCACTATGGAAATGGTTTGATAAAGCTTGTTTTCTGCAGTGATGGAGAGAACTGCTTTGAGAAGTCAGGATGTTGAATGGTGCTGTCTTTTGTCAGTCACACTATGACTTGCACAGGTCAAAACAATCACATTACTGGAGCAACCTCAAGTTCACTGGTAGCAATGGGATTTTGCAAACATTTTGAAAGAGTGTAGAGAGAAAAACTGGGGATGTGGTCATTAATATCTAAATCTTCAATTTTGAGCATCATACACAATTTCAGAAGTTTTAACTAGATGGACACAGAAAGTATCTTTGTAGCTTTCTGATTAAAGGAGACATAGTGTGAGTGCTTATTTTCTTATTGTACTGATACCTTCCTAAAGTCATGAGCCAGACACAGTTTAAAGGATTACCTTTATAAGGATTAAAAAGAGGTTTCCTTTATAAGGATCCGTAGGTGCACAATTTGACAGGTGGAAAACACTGAGGATGCACACCTAGCATAATGCATACAATTTTTTTATGTTAAGCAAATTAGCATATCTGACAAAAGTACAGTTGGAGACATAAGTGGTGAGGTAATTCCTCCCCAGTTCAACCCTATTTAATTCCCCCTTGGTTCAACCCTCTTTTAATTCTCCCCCTTTAGGCAGGAACTAAACTTTGTTTATGAAAATGTGTCTCAGAGAGCTGGTTTCAACCTTGGCTTCCCCAAGAATCTAACCTTGGACCCCCACCTTGGAGCCACTGGGGAATTTATTTTGTCCTTCTGTCTAATAGCATAGGTAAAATCCTAGCTGCAAATATTATGATAGGTTACAGAGCTACAAATAAATGTGTGAAGAATATAGAAAATATATAAAAGAATATAGAAAATATATAAAAGGAAAAAGGCAAATATTAATTCAGCATCAGTAGCCATTTTTAATAGTTTTAACAGATCTACATATGCCTTCACGGGAAACTCCACTACACCAGCATGTCTGTGTTACACCCCACTGCACCCTGTCCCTGCTTCCATGCACCACACCCCTGTGAGCCCAGGTTAGCCCTGCAGGATAGTGTCAGGGCAAAAACAGATCTGGCAACAGCTCTCAGGTTTGAGGGACAAATGGCTGCATACCTGCAAACACAAACTTTGTCTTATCATATTGTTTGGGAGGAAGAAGACTGTACCTTTAGATGGAGAAATTCAGTAGCACAACACTTCCTCCTCAACTTTTTTATCACTCCTGTGAACTTTACCTGTTTGATAATTTGCATGTGCTTGCTTGTTAAACAGTTCTCTAGAACTGAGCTTACATAAATAACAAATGATATGGCAAGTACATGATATTATAAAAGCTTAGAAATAAAAATATCATGGAAGAGGAAGCACCTTCTACTGATTTTGGATTCTCTTCCCCAACTGTAACTAAAATAGGGTGCTTTTTGAATTTCTTTTTACATACATTTGCTTTTTTTCTCTGTTCAAAAAGCAGCTTTCTGAAAGTTGGTGTCCTGCACATTGGGCATTGACACACCTGGCCATGTGCTGTGGGAGGACAGAAGTTCTGCTAAACCCAGAAACTTCAGCTGCTTGAAGAGTTGTGTTGAGGCAGAAGCTGAGAGGACCCAAATTAGTCTTTAGCATCCCAGAGTCACTTGTGCAGCACTGTCTCAAGGCTCATCCTGAAGTCCAGGGCTTTGTGGTACCTAAGAGTTTAAGAAACACATTTCTTAGGGAGTTGATTGCAATTATGTATCATGACATTCTTCCAAATACTGTTTCAAAGGAAATAATATCCAAGCTTACAATAAGTACAAGAAACTTGCTTAAAGGTTAGGTGTCCTTAATGTATCCAGCAATCAACATCATTATTGAGATCTCATCTTTTTTCTTCATTTATCCAGGGCTGACTGGGTGTTGGGCCCAAGCACAGCATAGGCTCACAATTTCAGCGCTCACCGATTTGCTTTGTAGTAAAATTGTTAATCTGTCTTGTTTCCTGTTTACGTAAACAGGAAACAAGACAGATTAACAATTCTAGGTCTAGTTTGAGGTCTGTTCTTTCCTCTGGGAATTGGGTGGATTTGTTACTTGGTCTTCCAGAAACACAGGTCCAATCAGAGTATGTACATTATTTTTTTACAGGAAAAGGGACATATATGGAGAAATATAAAACACGGAATGGTGATGGGGAAGAAAGTGGAAGGACTATGAAGTGAAAAGAAGCAGGAGAGGACGAAAGCTCTAATGAAATCTGGATGCAAGAAAAACAAGTTAAACTCTACCTCAATATGGTTTGGGATTCCAAAATATCCTCAACAGAGGATGGGGTTGGCCCAGCACAGCCTGTCTCCACAGGACAGGTAACCTCCAACAGGTCTTGAGTGGGGTGAATCTTATGACTTAGAAAACATTCAAACTCAGAACTTCAACCCTCATCTCCATGATCATTAAATTCCCTGGGTTTTTTTCATTCCAAATCAGGACTGTAACCCCCTCACCCGCCAGCACCAATGATATGGAGGCATGGAAGAGTTCAGTGCTTTGACCAAAGAGTGACATCACACAGATACCAAATAGAGATATGTGGTGTGCATGCCATTGTCCTCGGCCTGACAAAGAACCGACTGTGGGAAACCAGTTCCCATGCTCACTCACAGGGGCATTTTATTATTTGATAGCAGTTCCACTCCAAGCCCTGTGCTAATGGCTCTGGAATCCAAACACAAATGCTGCATTGAAAGGAGATGAATTTATTTTGACCTTTACTGAAAATGTGCTGTGAAACAAAGCACTTAAGCATTTAGAGCCAGTTACATCTTCACATTATACAGGTCCATGTTGATGGGGAGAGTGCTAACCAACCGAAGTTACAGTCGAGAGCTGGAGTGTGTAAAACTCTTCAGGGGAATATATTACATCACCAGATCAGCCTGTGTATCTTGTCTCAGCCTGTGAAGCCCAGGGTGTGGAAACAAGGGGTAAAGGAGATGCCTAGCCAGGGAGAGGGAGGAAAGAAATCCATTGGGTGACCTTCAGAACCTTCTTAAATCTGGCCAGGAGGAAAAGGGGGGAAAAAAGGTAGTGAAAAGGTCATATCCCAACTTTATCACCCAGTGTAGTGCCTCTCCCCGGCAGTAGTCCAGGAAGCCAGTAAAGCGAGGATGCCCCACCACCACCCCGGCCTGCTAGCAGGGCCGTTTCTCCCCTCCCTTCAACCACTAATTCCTCCTTCACGGCGCACGTCTGGCCGGCACCGCCGAGCGAGAGCAGAGCGCCCGGGGCCCGCGCACAGCCGGACCCAGCTCCAGCTCCGGCTGCGCGCCCGCTCCCCGGCCTCGATTCCCGTGTCAGGAAGTTGAGATGTTAACTACAGCGAAACGCGAGGCTTAAATTCCCTGATGCATGATGAATGGGTGCTGGGCCAGCATCTTAAAATCTATGCTTTTGCTTCTCCTTAAACACTTTAAAATGACAGCGCAATAGATCAAACACTTTTACTGAAAGGAGAAGCTTTGGCAATTTAATTTAACCAAGTGCACACTTATCAGTATCCCAGCCCTGTGTCCGTTCCGTCCCGTCCGCCGTCCCCCCCGCCTCTTCCCCTCGCGATTACGCCTTCCCCGGGAGAGCGGGGACCGCGAGGGGGTGACAGCACGGCCCCGGGGACTCGTGGCGACCGCGGCTCCAGGCTTCTGTCGGCCGACCGGCCGGCATCTCTCCCTCCCCTCCATCCCTCCCTCCCCTTTCCCCTTCCTTCCCTTCCCTCCCCCGCCTCTCCTCCGGGTGGAGAAGTTGGCGCGCTGCCCATTCAGGCATTCAGCGTCAGCTCCTCAGGGATCAGCAAGCAAAGTCACAGTCTGCACAAACAGAGCTTTCAAATTCATAAAATTCATAGGATTTTTCACAAATGAATGAACACAATTTTCTACCAATTTCCTCATTATGCAAATATGCAAAATATCAAATTTAGGCCAATTAGGGTCCTCCACAGTCCCAAATTCACCCGTTTAAGCCATAATTGCAGAAACTATCAAATAATTACGGTCGCTAATTGGAAATATTTGTGACAGATACAACAAATTCTTGCGCAAATTACATTTCATTCTAGGAACCACTGCGCGCCACTGAAATTTTATCGAAGTCTAATTTAACTTACATAATGAGTTGAATTGAGTACTTGTTATCAAATTTGAGCAATTCATAGCCCCGTAATGTGGAATGATCAAATAAATTAAAAGGGAATTTATTCAATATTTTGTTGCTATCCTTTTTTTCGAAACCATTGCTATTTTGTAGGGAATTTCCTTCTGCTCCGGCTGCCCGAGTGGGTGACATGTGTCATAAAAACCCCAGCAGCAGCCGGAGAAGCAGCAGCAGCCAAGTGTCCTGAGAGCTGACAGAAGATAAAGGGCAACATTTCCAGTTATAGCTTCTTCCCCCGCACCATCACTCTTCCTGCAGATGGAGGGAGAGGGATCGTAAAATGCACGCTCTTACTTTGAAAAATACCTTTGGATCCTACATAATTTCATTTTTCCTTTTTTTTTTTTTCTTTCTTTTTTTTTTTTTCCCCTTTTTTGATAATGCTTCCGGGTGACAGAGGAGCAGAAGGGTGAGCATGTCGCGGCCCGGCTGTGCCAACGGGAGCCCCTCGCCAGGGCGAGCTGGGGCCCTCCCCGCAAGGCTGCGGTGCCCGGGCACCAGGCTGTGCCCCCCGCCTGCCTCCAGCTCGGCGTGGCGAGCGGGCTGTGCCTTTCGGGGAGGCCTGTCCCCCTGCTTCCCTCCCACGTGTGTGCACAGGAGCACGCGTGGGCGCAGGGCGCCGTGCGAGCCGGCCCCAAGGCGCAGTGCCCGTGCGCGGCGGTGCGGGCGCTGCGCTTTGTGTGCAGCCGGAGCCTCTGTAGCCGCTTCTGGCAGCTCGGGGAGGGGGGCTCCGGGTGAAAGGACAGCGTAAAATGCAAACTAATGCTATACATTTGTATACAATAACTGGGTATAACCGATAATTATTAAATACATACTTTGGGCTTGTGCGTAAGACATTATATACTGCCTATATTTATATCTATACCCCTTGAGTTACCCTCCAAGAAGAAGGTCAGTTCCCTGGACATGAACATTTATTTTTCTTTCTCACAGCATACACACGCACGCACACATTTTTTAACTGCCTGTGGCCTCGTTGGCGGATTATAAATGTCTCCTTCTCGCTGTGATTTGTTTAATCCGTGGAAATGGTGCTGGTCCTATGTAAACAAGCCAAGTGCGGAATGAAGGCAGTCACCCATGCGTGGCCAGCCTGCCTATTTGTCAGAAAACCTTCATAAATACTGAGCCGGGGCTGGGCAAGGATGTGATGTCTCCATTTTTGCCAGGAAAGGGCACGGGGAAGACAAAGCGAGGCAGAGCGCCGTGTAACCTTTCAGGGAGAGCGAGCGCGATGCTCCCGCCCGCCGGGGCCGGGGCCGGGGCCGGGGCCGCTCCTGCCTCGCCGCCGCCCCTGGGATGGTGAACCGGCGCTCGGGAGGCAGTGCAATAATACCCTTATAGAATGCAAGCGTCCAGCACATTAACGCGTGCAAAATCACACACCAAGCCCAGGGCGCCGAGCGGTTGTCGTTCAGGTTTTTTTATTTCATTTTGTTTATTTGGGGGATTTTGAGGGGGTTGGTTTTGTTTGGTTGGTTCGTTGGGCTTTTTTAAAATTATACACTGAGTGAGGATGGGAAACGGATATCCTCTTCATGTTCTTTGCTCCAGCTGCTACCGTCATTTTATTCCCTACAAACCTGGGAGAAGCAGCTTTTTTTTTTTTTCTTTTGTTTGTTTATTTATTTGTTTTGAGGGGGCTGTATTTCTTTCTGTTAACACTTATTAATCTAAAATGTCAGTGTGATTGAAGAAAATCTTAATTGTTCTCAAAGACTGCCTTACTGCGTCATTACAAGGACTTATTATGTCCATCGTGTTATTTATTTATATTTTACTTGAGGAAAAGCGCCTGAGCGCCTAATCAGACACTTTATAACAAAACCAGTAATTACTTCCGGTAATTATCATGCCCCTTATTTAAAAAAAAAAAAAAAAGGGGAGAAAATGTCGAGTATTAAAACGTGAAAGCAGCTATTAATCAAACCTTTACACCTTCTTTAACTCAGGCGTGATGGTGGGTGTTATCATAAATCTACTCTGATAGTAACACAAGAATAATGAGTTCAGTAATGATACCGATGATGATGATAATGATTTTAACCAACAAAGAATGGTGTAGATTTATTGCTAATAATGTGGTACAGGAACCTCTTCATTAAAATTACCTATATGTACTCCTCACTGTTGAAAAGGAGATTACAAAGAGTGGTTTTGCGCATTACCACAGCCCCACGCAGCCGCTGGAGAGAGGCTGCGGGCAGCGCCAGAGGCCCTGACCCAGCGCTGGCCGTGCCGCCGGGGGACGCGGGGCCGGGGTAGCCCTGCCCGGCCGGGCGGAGGGTCGGTGCCTGGGGCGGAGGGAGCTCACCGGGAGCAAGGGCTCCCATCTCACCCCGGCCAGGCCACGCCACGCCACCGCGGGGTGAGGCGAGGACAGGAACCCTCATTTCTTGGTGGTTGCCAGCTTCGGGGCGGGCTGCGGGTGACCTTCCCCAGCCACGGGTGGAAGAGCCGCCCGCGGGTTTGCGGGAGGAGCAGCTGCTCCCGCCCGAGCCTCCCGCCCACACCCGGCCCAGCATCACCGCCGGGCTCCCGGCTCCGCTCCCTCCAGGGCGCGGGGGAAAACCCGTCCCGCGAGCCCTCCTTCCGCCGGGCCGACGTTTTAACTCCTCTCCGGTTGTCCTAAAAACTCCTGACCCTCGTCCCTCGTCCCGTCGAAAGGCAAGCCGCGGCTATATGCTCAGTGTCGTGCCTCTAATCTGTTTGCAATAACGAATTTCAATGTTAAAAAAAGCTAATAAAATTGATTCAGGTAAGATGCGCTTAATAAAATAGTGACATAATTACAGTTTGTACATAATAATACATCTGTAGTATTATAACCTTGGCTATGAGTTATGAAATCAGTGTATAGGCCAATTAGCCACATACGATTTTTTTAACTAAGACACTATAAACACTGGTTTTAAATGTCCTAATTAGTTACTTGCTCATTAATTAACTTTCTGATTAATTGTGTAGCAATCTAATTTGCAGATGAGGCACTTAAACAGTGATACCTTGTAACTCTTTCGTCTTTAAAATTCGTAATTAAAATACATTTTGCAATCGGTCGGTCCTCAGGTTTGGAGGGAGATGCCCTGCCAGCGGGGAGGCGACTCGGAAGACCCCTTGCAAAGTTTGGTCCCCTTGGGTGGTGCTGCGGCGCTGTCCCCTCACCCTGGAGGAGGGTGTAGAGCTTCACAAACGCGATGTGGCCCCGAGCCCTTTCCGAAGAGGGTGTCTGCTCGGCATCTCATCCTTCGAGTCGTTTTTCGCCCCTCACTGGGGAATCCACCGTGGCTTGCGGAATGGTTTTCCTCCGTTCCCCACCCCCATGCCCACTGGCATCTGATCCACGAGGGGTGATTTAATGTGCCGGACCACGGGATAATGGCAGGAGTACATTTAAATCACTGCCTGGCCGCTACAGTAATACCCCGTGGAGGTGCCATTAGCATCAGAAAGCCAGGCACTGTCATGAATCGCTGTTTTCCACCAGAGCCATTGTGGCCCGTGTTTGTCTCTGGTCCCAACCTGCAAAAGCCTTTAGCCCTTATGGCAGATCATTCTCTAAGTGAATAGAGATGAAGGCAGGGATATTAAGTGACTCTATAAAACATCCCGGACACAATTGTGTGATTGATGGAGGACAAAGTGGGAACAGCAGGACACGGGATCCTGGGAGAAGCAGCCCTGTCAGTGCGAGAAACCCATCT
>NW_027269264.1:34985743-35023243 GCF_023055355.1 Agelaius tricolor | reverse complement strand
CTGACCAAAAGGAGATAAGGGTGGGAGGGAAAGACTTTTAAAATGTGACTTAATTTTCTCAAGCTGCTTGGACGCTTTTAATTCCTTAGGTCGCTTAGAAGGTTGCTGTAACTTTCCCTTCACTTCTGCTCTTTCAGCTGTGCCCTGACTGACTCTTCCTTCTTATAATGAACCAGAGCTATTCCTTCATCCTCAAGGTCCTTTAAAGCCCTATCATTATCTTAGCTCTCATCTTTGCATTGAGACACAGATATTTCCCTGAATAGCCCCTGGTGCCAGTTTTCATTAGTCACTTCTTAGTTTTTAAAGGAAGCATCTCTGTGCTCCCTTGGGCTTCCCAGTGTGCCCCAGCTACTTGCAAAACATCCTCCAACTCTCCCCAATCCCCCCAGTCTCTCCCTACCATCAGGAAAACACTGTTTAGGAGTTGGACATGCCAGTGCAGAAAGATACCAGTAGGTCTTCTTGATTCCCTGTATTTCTTTGGCTCCATCTGTGTGGAATTGCTGTCCCATGCCATACTCCTGAAGTCTGTGCTTTGAGTCAGAGGTCTCATCCTTGACTCTATTCTTGAAAAATGCTGAGCACAGCACTGCGCCTAATGCTAGGGCCATTTAGGCACTACCCTATGTCAGTATTTGATGGAAGAACACATTACATAGTGCTTTAAAACAAATTTTAAAAGGTAAAATTTCCTAAAGTATAGAATGTTGCTCAAACAACGTTGCTTTCCTCCTCCACCTTTTTGCCAAGAGGTAAAAAACTTACTCTTGAAGATGACCCACTTCTAACCATATTCTTACTTGAGGATTATTTTCAATTGCTAGGTCTGTGTAATCCTTGGATTACCTTGCCACCAATCCATCCCACTGTTAAGAATCAGCAGTTTTACACCTATATTGAGCTCTGCAGCTGACTTGGCTTCAATAGGAGCTAGGCACTTGTATGTAAGAGCAGACTTTACCTCCTTTAGAGGGTTGCTATCCCAATACAATAGCAAACAGGAAAGCTACTTAAGAGAATCATGCAATAAAAGAGGGGTTTTTTAACAGATCAACATAAATTACAACTTTCTTTAGTTGTTCAGAATTGGTTCAATTCAATATCAGAATAAATTCTATACATTCAAGGCTGGCCTCATACAGAGAAGGATCAAGTAATTATTTTAATGTTTCAGGTCTTTTACTATTTTCTTTTTAGTAGGAAAGGCAGAAATCTGACTGGCCTTGCTCAGTAGTGTTAAGTTAAAGGCTTCAAAACACTTCAGAGAATTTTGGCTCAAATACAGAAATCGCTGGTCTGGCATGAAACCTGGTCTGTCAGTGGTTCCATCATGGCTGGGATTTTCACTAAACATATCTGTTAGATTATGTTCTTGAATATAGCATATTCTTAGGTTAAGTTGTATTATTTTTTGGGGGGGGGCGGCGTTATTTTTATTTTATTTTATTTTAAATGCAAAACTTTATGTAAGTGAAATGTATGAAAGGAGAATTACTTCAAGTAGTTGATCCTAACTTAAAAACTAAGTCAGATCTGAAACTGAGTAAATATTTTGTTTTCAAGCACAATCAGTCATTGTGCAGATCTTTGAATACAGATCTTTGTCATGCTGCAGCCTTTTTCCTATACCTGTTTTTTCCTATATCTATTTCATCAAATCCTATGAACTGCTGCCATGCACTGAATTAATTTCCCACTGAAGAGATACTTAGCTGCATCTCTTCTGGCTGAATTAAGCCCACTGTATTTAATAAAAACAAAGAGCAGTTAATCTCAATTTTATTCTATAGCACTGTTAAGGTTAAATTAAGACTAGATCTTAGACTGGCCTTTTTTATAGTCTTCTATTTTTTTTTAATAATCTTTGTTTTGGATATGCCAAACTCCACATATCCGAAGTCTGACTTTGCACTTCCATTTTAGGTGTCTGTGAGATTAGAATTAGGTACGTACATGTACAGCATGTACAAAATTGCTAGTTACTGCAATACATTACACAACAGAAGAAATAAGAAGAAAGAAGAAACAAATTCATTTTTCAGTTATTCTGGTGTGGCTTATAGTATTTCGAATAAATATTTGCACGAATAAAACCAAGATCATAATCTGACATTAACTACTAGTTACCTAATTTAAAACTGTATCATTACAGTATTTTAATTAATTCAGTAGAAGTGGACTCTTCTTTTACAGAGTTAATTGGAAAAATTAGACCTTCTAGATTTGTTTTTTGAATCTTTCTGAACTTGAAAAGAAACACAGATTCTGTCCACTGCCTGCAGACAGGCAATCAATCAGTGAGCATGCTTTCAGTTCCAGATCAGCTCCTACTCACAATGAGTAGAAACCTGTTACAATAACCTCAGCCACCACTATACAAATAGAACAAAGCTATTTGGGACCAGGGAAAACTAAAAATCCAACCAGCAAAGAGAAAAAATATCTCTGGCACACAAGAGCAACAAACCAGTTTACTGAATACAATTCCACTGGTCTCTAATAGGCACTAATTGTTCTTTAACATAACTATACCTGTCTTTATAGGACTCCAACAAGTATATTTTTCCTTAACAATTTGCATCATATCATGAGAGGGAAGAATACTTATTTTTCTTGAAATTTTACAGTAAAATTCCGCAGCATACTTTACCAGAATCTGACATTCTAACAAAAGCTCATATACATTTATTAGGATTATTTTTGTCCTTGGACATTTTATCTGCCTGAAGCTATCTTCTTACTCATAACCTTTCTGATGTGCTCTGTCCAGATTATTTGATTAGGTCTTTGCAGATGTAGAAAATAGAAATAGTACCTGTAACAGTAATTTGGTGGTTGGTGAATTTCTATGATAAGGTGGAGAGTGGAGTTTTTAATGAAACTAATATACACCTGTTCCACATTTTACCTTGAAATAACTGCAATTTTATTTAAAATATAAATAAAAATATAAGTAGATGTAATAAACTCACTGTCTATGAATAAAGTAATAAAATGAAGGCTCTTTACTATACAGTTGGTTTAATTAATGCTGGAATCTACACTTAATTCCTGATGAAAGTCTTTCATATCCAGGATGTGTAGTATACTAACATGAAGTGATACAGTGAACAGTAGGAAACATCAAATGTTTACAGATTTAACACCATAGAAAATGTGACAGACATTGAACAGAAAATATATCCTTCAAAAACAGAAATGTGCATTCACACCATGTTATTTGTATGTAAAATATGAAGCATCCCTGGTTTATGAGAGCTGGAAAAGAGCATTGTTCACTAGTTAATGTGGCATATCACAAAATCCATGTAAATGCTTCTCTTTTGCCTGCATATAAGATGGCTGAAAGTATTTTTCCACTTTCAGGAAGACTTTTGAAAGCATCTGAAGTGTCAGTTGCTTATCGGATATAACTTCAGATATGAACATCCAAATTCTGACTTTTCCTTGCTTTGATGTAAGTCTACTAAAATCATCATGATAGAAACCATGGTGTGACAAACTAGCAAAAGTCCAAAGCCTCCCTTCCTGCCTGTGCAGATGTCAAATCTTTTGGGGGCAGTCTGTCTGCACACACCCTTTCTCTAGTGTCATTCCTACATCTCCAAGATTTCCTTGTACAAGGAGTGCACAAGTAAACTTGTGATCAAAACCACATGTACCATAAATCCCATGGCTATTTTTTAAAGTTTTGAGTGATATGTCCAAAAAATACTGCCAAGTACTGTTACATAGTAAAATCTCTGCAGGATTCCATGGGACAAAAACCCTCCAAACAATCTCTGTGGAGCTTTATGGATACTGCTTGTCAATGACCTTTGTCACTGCTTCTTTTACACATTCAAACCTGATAATGTCATGATTTCATCATCAGAGTTTCTTGAAAACAGAAGTAGCTGTCCTCTGGATCATTCCTCTAAGTGTAATTCGAGCTGCAGGGAAGGATGAAAGAGTAAGCACGTGTTATAAAGGATGAAAGAGTAAGCACAGCTTATAGTTGTTACCCTATTTCTACAAATGTTCAGTTTCTACAGTGTTCAATACAGCTAAACGGAACTGGCTGCAGAGATGCATTAGGAAACGGGAATTTGTTGTCCAATGCCAGGTAAAAGTGCATCAGAGAGAGCACTTGGTGGTGTAATCAGTCAGTGCTTTCTGATGGCTTTCCACATAGAACATCACAAAGGCAGCAGTTTGGGAATAGATCTGCTGTATTGCCAGTCTGATGCAATGGAGATGGGGAAGGTATGAATTAGAGAGCTTCTAAGCCTACATTTGCTTTAACAAAACCTGCAGTTTTGTTTAGATTTAAGTTCTCAGATAGTTAGTAATGAATTTATTACCATTAAAAAAATAGAAATATCAATGAGAAAGAAGAGTTTATGACACTTATATGCAACTCTGGAAAAATGCATTTTAAGGATGTTTCAACACTGCTTAAGTACATGCATAAGTCCATTTACATGAGTATGAAATCACTCTGATTTCTGTAGCTATATACACTCAAGTGGACTTTAGTTGAAACAATGATGGAGCTCAAGCATGGGAAGCTAATTTTTCATTTTAAAGATTACTTTTTTGCTAAATTGAAAGTCTCTTGATTTCAAAATCTGTTGTCTTGAATGAAGAGGAGGA
The DNA here is from genome assembly GCF_023055355.1 of Agelaius tricolor. Classification (NCBI taxonomy): domain Eukaryota; kingdom Metazoa; phylum Chordata; class Aves; order Passeriformes; family Icteridae; genus Agelaius; species Agelaius tricolor. The sequence goes on along the minus strand of NW_027269264.1, from coordinate 35,018,605 downwards.
AAACACTATAAGAAACTGTTTCCTTACATAATTCAAATAAGGGCAATAGTGCTGCATTGGTGTGGAATTATAGACAAAAATTTCTTCCTGAGTAGTTCAGAATGCAAGGGCAAAATATGAGTGTGTTCATGGGCACTGATTTAAAGCAAATAAAATGGTTTAAATTCTTTATTTCATGCAGAATTAGATGTTTAGATTTCTCTTGGGAATATTTTCCATGTTGTTATGTGTTCAGCTTCTCCCTACTTAGAGAAACACAATAAGTGTATAATTTTACCACGACAAGTGACTTGTTCTATAGTTCTCAATGTAAAACTTCCATGTTTCTGAACAGAGAGAAAGAAAGAGGAGTTTCTGATGGGAAGTGATATTTACAGGTGTCTCAGTATAATCAAGTGTATATTTGATTTTAGCATGAATTATTGCATAAGTTATAAACACGTGGAATTTTAGTAATGCTTTGCAAGCTCTGCTCTGCAGCTGACCTCACATGAAGGCTGTCTCACCAGCTTTATTTGCATCACACAAGTACTTACTTTCAATATAAAGCCATGCTCTCAGTAATTTCTTTACGAAACTTTTCAGATTTGCACCACTTAGAAGAGTTTTTAACAGTTTTTCATCCTCCTTTTTCAAAAACAACGATATCTATGCTACAGAAAGGAATTAGTAGTACCCATAGCTTTCCATACTGTTGTTTAATGCAAAATTTAAACTAACCTTGTCTCCTTCTCTTAAGATCCTTTAATTCCTTCTCCTTAATAATTAACAGTATATGATATTTCTTTCCTTCAAATACTTGCTCCAAGTGAGTTAAGAAACAGATAAACTAGCCTAAACTATTGCTTTGAGGACATTGCTCCATATTTTTTCTTTTTGATATTAGAGGTACTTATTTAAGGGCAGAGGTAAAACAAACAGTGAAACTGAATCTGTGTAGGAAATACCAATCCCATACTTAATTCTGCAGTGTTGCCAGATGGTATATGAAATTTTTTTCCAGCACAACAATCCATACTTTGAAAATCACTAGCATTCCAGCTTTGAGTGTGTGAGGAGATGTCTGGCTGAACAATTTGTGCAAAAAGGTGAATAGATTATCATAGGATAGATAATTATTTTATATGCACTGCCAAGCTGATATGTTTTCTCATGTGTGAAGAAGGACTGCTCTGAAGTAGGTAAGAATCATATGAATACAGTCTCTGTTTTTCCGGTGTTACAGGATTAAAAAATATATGGGTACCTGAGTGTGAATGGCTCATTTGATTAAAGAGATGCAAAAGCCATGCTAGAGCTGGTATGACAGGACAGGAATGAGGCCTGACAGGATCCACCTGTACTGATGGGGAAAACACATCTTTGGACATAAGACAGAGGGACTCACTGAGAGGCCTTAAAACTAGAATCAGTGGAGGAAGAGAATACCAACAGCTTTGCACAGATAAGCCAAGGGTTGGTGTGGCACTGCCCATTAGTGACAACGCTAGTGGGGAATATTTACACTGCTCTTAGGAGTGCAGAGGACTCTGAAATGCTTCTACACCAACTCATTATGTGTGAACAAAAATCAAGAATGTACACCTCTTCATTCCTCTGATTTACCCAATAAAGTATGGCCAAGCAACTTACTTTTTTTTGTTGTTTGTTTTAAGGGTTTTTTTTGTCATAGCATTATGTTCCCATAATCAGATCAGAATGTCAAAAGTTCAAACAAAATTACTTGAGTAAGTTTGTACCCTCTTCAGGATATTTGCTGCTGTGTACAATGAGATATCATGGATAGAATGGGTGGTGGGATAGGAGAGTGGATGGCAGAATGCCCTTGGATTTTGACATAAATGTAGAGATTAGTTAGAGCTACTTACTCTAATTATCAAATAAGCACTAGACTGGCAGAATTTACTTCTAAAATACACTTGCCTTAACAAGCAAAAAAGTGAGAACAGATATTCAGCATGAAACAGCACTGAAGAACCTGCTTCTAAACTGAACAGGTTTTATGGATGAAGACATCCTAGGCTCACATGGATGGAATGCTCATTAGAAATTGGCATGCATCTTTGGTTGCTTATTAATCCCAAGGGAATCCAGTCTGTGCACTCCATCACCACCCTGTAACGTGAAGCAAGGCAAGTAGTGATGGTCAGAAAATTTGCTTTGAAAATGCACTCCTGACACAATTTTAAAAACTACCTTAGGCACTAGGAATTCCAGGCATGAGACAAGACTATCAGTTCATTGGTTATACAAATGTTTGATTTCTGTTTTGCTAGGGTTCTGTGTTTGCTGTTCACTGAGGGCCAGACAAAGCAGATGGAGTGGGATAGGCTCTTCCCTTGTGACTATCTCTTTTGTGGGGATGTGGAGTCTTTCATCTCTATTGCCTGTTCTAGAATTGTGAGTCAATTAGTGAAAAGAAATTTTAGAACCTCTAGACAGAAATCATGCTCAATACTTCTTTATTTCTGTAATGTAATACACACTCATTTACCAGCATATTAAAAAAGGGGGAAAAAAAGAAAAAAGAAAAAAAAAAGGCAGAAAATAAGGATTTCTGCTTAAAATTATTGGTGCAGTTCTAAAGTATCAGCTCTGTCTAGGATCTGTCCCTTAAACCTTTCTCCCGGATGGGGATTTAAGTAGATTGCTAAGTATTTGACAGATCTCACTATCAAGATCAATACTGAATTAGAAGACATAGCTAAGCATAACTGAGGGGAAATAATTAACAAAATTAAGGAGGGTTTTGCTCTATGGGGAACTATTAAAGTTATCTTTATGGGGTCATGTAAATGTAATAAAAGACTCTGCCTGCACCACAATTTAATTCTATATCAGAAATGGTCCCTGTAGATGTACCAAAAGATTATTTTACTAAAATTGCATGTGTATTCTCTTCTGGTCTAAGAAAAAGGAGAACAAAATCTTAAAATTATAAATTTGTGAATTTTGCACAACACATATTTAAAGTTGCCTGAACTTCATTTGTATCAATGGTACTTAGCTGGATTAGAGAGCACATTTCACCTGAATAGTTATCCTACTCTACAAGAACAGGAGAACATAATTTTATAGCTGTGCTTTAGGACAGTACACCTACTTTGCATGACAGAATCTACCCATGTATTTTTTGTATTTGAAGACTACAGAAAATGTTGCAAAATTATCTATTAGAACAATCCCAAATAACACACATCTCTGTAAGTCTCTGAATTAATTGTCCTTTAAAAAAACGGAATGTAGATGTAATTTTAATTTGCCTTGTAACAAAAAAAAAAATCAGACTGAAGAATGTAATGTTTTAATATATCTTTTAGAGATGTGTGCAGCAAACCTGAATTGTTCATTACTGATTTAAATTCTCCTCGCTAAATGCTAGCATGCAGCTCTCTGAGGATCTGTTCTTTTTTGCCTCCTCTTTTTCATTAGTGCTTTTCCAATTACACTAAAAACAATTTAATCTGATCAGAAGTTCTCTTAAAATAATGTCAATTCTTATCTTAACTCAAAACCAAGGCTATCATAAGAGAATGTCAAACTGAATTAATTTTGCTCTGTCAATGCCACATGGATGGTGACCCTCATCCCTGCTCACAGCCTTGCCCATGGTTGAAAGCACCCATTTAAACATGGGGTTTGCTTATTGGTGGAAATGTAACAATTCTGTATAAGCAGGGAGACCCAAGGACACCTTGTATGTTCATATCCTGACTGTATGACAAAACCATATCACTGTTTCTCTGTGCTTTGTTTTTATGAGCCCAGGATGCAAGTACAAGGAAGCAACAAGGAAGTGCTCCTGGAATATACTTGCTGGCCTCTGTTGCAGCTCTTTTGCTTAGTTCCTGTTTCCCAAATTTCTTAATCCAGCATGAGAAGACTGATCTTTGCCATTTCATCAAATTGTTCCTCTAGCAAGTGTCAGGTCAACCCTAAATGTTACGTGAGATTTTTCATCCTGATTCGATAATTTTCTTCTGTGGGATCAGTGTCTGGTAACACAAAAAATTGCTTTTCTTCAATAAAGTTTTAAAGGGTTGGGCATCTAGTTTCTACAATGTTGCTCTAAATACTAGAACTTAGCAAGTGCGTGTAATAAATTGTGACTAAACATACCTCTAGTCTGAACATAGTAAAGATACCTCTACTTTTCTTCAAGACTGAAAATATTCAGCTACCACAATTTGTCCTTTGTTTTTAAGTTAGCACTAAACTAACACTCCTTTCCAATGTTTAAAAACAATTTAAACTAGGAGACAAGCAACTTCTATGATCACTAGTCTAGGCTAGGGTGCTCTATCCATAGAGGCATCTGCTGCAGAAGGTAGCATGAACAGGAAGAACATGTGAGCTCAGTACTCCTCGTGAAAGTAATTTGTGAATTAATTGCTGGTAGTTGGTATGCAAATACTAGCTTAATCCTCAAAGCTCAACATCTGTGTCTCTTCCAAAGCTCTTTCGCATCAACACATTGCATTTAGTTTTTCACAGCAAAAGCTGATTCTTCCTCGGAGTTCTGCTTTCACTGATATCCTGTGACACTGACTGTTTAGCTAATTGCCAGGTGAAAAAAAAACCTTTCAACATTCCGAATTTGCTGTCTTTCTTATTTCTTATTTCCTTTCTGTCTACAACACAAACAGCATTTGTGTTGTAAGACAGAAAGTGTCTTCTACAGGCTATTTGTAATTTTAAATATTTTTATCATATCCTTTTTTTGTTCCATAGAAAATAAATAAAATCCCTTTATCCTTTATCTGCATGTAAGTTTTTTCCCATGCCTACAAGTATCTGCATTTTCTTCTAATGATTTTCATTCTCCAGGTCTTCTGGGGCCTCTCCAACACTTGCCACATTGATCCCATGTTCAGCCTTGAGCTTGAGTCTAATCTACTTCGCCTTTCCATTGCTCGGACATAAGATTGGACTTCAATAAAGGCACATGGTAGGATTCAGCTGCAGCCCATTCTACCTTGAGTGCAGTGAAAAGCTCAGCCTGAGCACATGCAGGCATAGTGGCATTACCTGAGGCTGGGAGAACAATCAGCTCTGGGCTGTCTTCTGCTCTTCTTTTTAGGTGCAGTACAAACCTAGCCTAATTTTGCAAATGTGTCTTTTGGATTCAGCAAGCAGAACTGAGGACAGCATTCCAGAGCAGGAAAAGTATTTATTATGGTAAAAAGTATGATGCCATTTTATCTTCTGTCTTGTTATCATCAAGATTCAGACACATGCAAAAAACTTTGCCTTTTTTTGTTAAGCACAACCATTTTTTAGTTTAGAACTCCACTGAGATACACACTTTGTCCTTATTCTTTCATGATTTATTTGACCAACTTTCACATTACTTATTCAGCTGTCAGCTCATTCTGAGATTCTCATATCTTTTTGAGGTTTGCATATCTGAATTGCTTTTATGTCCACAGGAAGTTACTGTCCATATATTGTTAATTAATAAAGCTGCACGTAACCAAAATGAGGCACTGAGAGACTTTCGGACTGAACAGAGATTTTGGAAGACTGAATAAGCTTACTGAAAACACTTTCTCTTCTCTTCAGCATGATTAATTGTAAAAATATTAGAGGAAAACCTGTTTCAGAGCTGCTGTTCTGGAAATCATGGTGATGTGTGATGTCGTTGAATAGCTGTTAGGATGTCAAATGATACTAGGGATAAGCATTAATGTGAACAAGAATGTTTTTACTGTCTTCAGTGGGTCACAGCTGAATTGCCACATAACCAATATGTACACATGTTAAGACTGCTTCAGTCTTAATATGTGTACACATAATTGAAATATAGAATCATAGAGTCATCGAATCATTAAAGTTGGGCTAGACCTCTAAGATCATTGAGTCAAATCATTAACTGAACACTACCAGGTCCACCAATAAACCATGTCCCTAAACACATCTATACGATTTTTGAACACTTCCTGGGCAGCCTGTTCCAAGGCTTGACAGTGAAGAAATTTTTCCTGATATCTAATATCTACACCTCCCCTTGTGCAACTTGAATCCAATTTCCACTGGCTCTGTTACCTGTTATTTGAGAGGAGAAGTTGATCCCCACCTGGCTACACCTTCCTTTCAGGCAGCTGTAGAGAATAGTAAGGTCTCCCCTGAGTCTCCTCTTCTCCAAGCTGAAGAAACCCAGCTCTTTTAGCTGCTTCTCATATCACTTAGTGTATAGACCCTTCACCAGCTCTGTTGCTCTCCTCTGGACATGCTCTAGCACCTCAATGTCTTTATTGCAGAGAGGGATCTAAAGCCCCAGCCCTCACTTAGCACTTTATTTAAAAGTGGTGTAAGGTACTACTTTTCCCTAAGGTGGCACAAAGGACAACTTGACGAAAGTTCCCTGGAGGTTGAAAAACAAGCTTTACTGGCAAACTTGAGAAGATCAAGAACCTAGCAAAATTTAAAGCAAACATTCAATCAGAATAAAGTATTTTAAAACATTGACTCAGCAAACTCTATAAACAATAAAACATTATTTTAAAACATTGACTCAGCAAACTCTAACCCATCCAACTTTAAATTACCTAGATCTCAAGAAAAGTAAATTAGGAGAAAAAAAGGACAAAGACAAAAAAGAGAGAGAAAAGAAGGATGTAGCTACCACCTTGGATCCAGCTGCCACAAAATCCAGGGACAATAGCAAGGCATCTGTGTGCATTTCTGTGCAATGTTTTTTCCCTGGTCTGGCCATTCCCCACCCCCAGATTTGGTCTACTGGGGCAGGGTTGCTTCCACTGTGCCTGTGACTGACAGCCATTATGGGCTGGACTGGAGGCTCCAGAGGTGTGGGCTGTGGAGCAGTGCACCATTTCACCTTCAAAAAACTTGCCCTGCCCTACCTCCCACCCCTCCCTGCACACACCCACACCCACACCCCAGTTGTTTTTTGCCAATAATAATTTTCTCCAGTCTCTCACAAGGAGATATTTCTTTCTGTGACTGTCCTCGCTAAACTGAACTGCTCATTTCCAGAAAACAGGAGTGCTATTTGCAACTTCTACTCTTGGCTGCCGGCTTTTTGCTATCCAATACTCAATTACAAAATGATACACTCATGGATAGCTAGCTGTCCTCAATAGCTTATTATTCACCCATGAGCTGAAATGCTGGGAAAAATGTGAAAGAGGATATGGAAGGGCAGGTGCTCCATCCCTGGGAGCCTTCAGGGTCAGGTGGGACAAGGCTCTGATCAAGCTGACCTAGCTGAAGATGTCCCTGCTCATTGCTGACACAAGTAAATAACCTTTAAAGGTCCCTTCCAACCCAGTCCCTTCTGTGATTCTAAGATTCTATATTTCAACTGTCTTGCACGAGAAATGACTGCTCATGTGATAGGCAGCCTACACAAGTCCATTTTAGCCAACACAGTCATATGGCGTTTGTTTGAGCGACACTTTTTGAGTGCTCTGAGCTCAAGATTTAGAGTGCAAATTTTTTTACTAACTTGCTTTTATGGTCTTATACTTTTGAAAATTGTTTGGACAAAAAAGCCTCAAAATGTAAACCTGCAATATTTAGCTCCTTTTGTCTGACTATAATTAGTAACACAAGTAATAAAATAGGCTGTGTACGATCAAATCACATACTTTGAAGTTAGATCATGACTTTCACCTGGATATTTGTAATTTCAGGAATCAGAACTGTGCAAATTTCTGTGTAAGGAGTCAAAACTTCCTACCTGTAAAGGGAAAACACACTCTAAAATTCCCCCTGGTCTGCAGTGATGCAATTTTGGGACAGAGTAGCAGAAGAAATATAAATGATACTTGAGTGTTTCATTCCAGACACTCTGTCTCCCTAATGATACATCAGAGTATTTTCATCTAACCTCTCCTGCTAAATCATTGGTAGTATTGGCTAGATATTGATGATAAATGTATCATATTGATAGCTAAATATTGGTAGCTAAATGTATCATAATGCATCATTGTAACATCTCCAATACCTGCTGATAAATGGCTTCAATTTCTTGCTACAACAGCAATTTATGAAAGAATATCATATAAACTTCAAGATAAACTCCCACAATTTGAAGAGATTGCCTCTTTTTACACTTTATAAATAGAAGCAAAGATTGTACATCTCCTCCAATATCTGTGTTGAAATGGTCTATTCTTATTCCCAAAGGGAGCAGTATAGTGCTCAAATGGGGAGCTTCTTTCTGGTCTAAACTGTTGTAAATCTGGAAGAGCTGAGGCAATTTACTCCAAAGAAGGATCTGTCCCCAGGAGCCTGCCTATTGTTAGCTCTCCAGCTCTCAAGCTTTACTGAATTGATTTCCTTTTTCTCTCTTTTTGCAAGGAGCCCTCACCCAAAGAGAACTAGCTGCTTGGGGATTGCCAAAATGGAACAGATGAAGAATGCCACAATTTTCAAAGAAGTTATTTTAGTAAAATGCAGCAGGTGTTTCCCCTCTTTCCTGAGGGGAAAACTCTTTCCAGAGGAGCATAATATTAGCTATAAATATGCGACATAAGAAGCCTTAGGACATTTGTTCTGTGGTAGGAAGCATATATGAGCCAGGTAAGACACTGACCTGATTCCACTTTTGCGAGAACTTGCACTTACTAACATCTCGTGCTAGGCAGGAGGAGGGGCAAAAAATTCTACATCAAACACTGTCAAAATATTTTCAAAACATTTCAATAGCCATGTTCCATGAAACGCAAGTGGAAAGCACAAAAAAGGTGACAGTAAGGCACATGGTTTATATAATTGCTCACATTTTCACTTGCGAGTAGTTGCTTTACTTCCAAGTTGTACTTGTAAAATCTTTATGTATCACCATAATTTATGTCTGGTACGGAATAAATGTACACATGTATTTCATCTAATCAGGTCAGTATGCAAGCAGGAACAAGCTGACAAAGTGTTCTTCATGATCTTTTAATGTACCTCTTCTCTTTTCTATATTCCCTTCAGTTGTCATCTCCTCTTGTCTTCAGTCAGACTGTTGCAAGCATGAAAATAATAAATACTTCATAACCCAGCAACTTTATATAAGTACTTTTAACACATAAGCTCTTCAGTGAGACATGAGAGAGAAAATTTGACTTGTTGGTCTCTTATTTTAAAATGGATGAGAAGACATTATGTTCCATTTGTGCCACATCTCACAGACAGTGCCTGGGAGTTGACGGAGGGAAGATCTTCTCTCAGTACATACAGCACTGGCACATCAACAGTAACACTAGTTCTTGAAGCAGAGACCCCCAGGCGCCTCAGGAAAGCCCCCAGGAGGTGAAGGTCCATCAGATTCCCTGAGACAGCTCATCTCACATCCCAGGATTGCTACAGTGATGTGCACTAGCCCCCACCCAAGCACAGCAGCTGGTCCCAGGTATGGAAACTTGCTTTCTTGAAACCTTGGGAAAGGTATCCCACACATGAACAGCTATGCCTAGGAGAAGAGCACCTTGTTTTCATCATGCTGACAGCTGTTGAGCAGAGAAGAGAACTTGGAGGTCAAGATTTACTCTGCTCTGTGTTTGTGTGCACGAAAGAGTTGAGTCCTCCCTTTCTTCCTTCAGATGTTTCAAACTCTCGCAAATTTGGCCAGGCTCCCCTGATCTCTGCTGCCTCCACTTTTAGGCTGATGCAACACAAAAGTAAAACAAGAATAGCAGAAATTTCCAAAGTTCTAGCAGCTGTTTTCTGGCCATGGATACCCTGGCCAGTGAGGACAGCTTTAAGGTCCCTCTTGCTCTTCTGTTAGCACAGAGAAAACAAAAAGGGCCTTTTGAGGCCTTTTTTGGCCCACACACTCCCTTGTGCAGAAGGAATGGGGACTGCTGGAGGACAAATGGGGCTAAACAAGGACTTCATAATTAAATAAAGCAAATGTTGGAGTCAGCCACTTGTTCTAACAAAATGGTTTAGGGTAAGTAAACACTCAAGCATTTATACATGAAACCAAATCTGGCATGGAGGAGATCAAGCCCTGTCATATTCAGGTAGAAGTTTGTATAGAAAAACTGATCATATTTCTCAATTCTCAGACAAGGCAGTTCCTCTAAGTGCACCTGTTTAGTGTTGTTTGTGGGTTTTTTCCTTTCTTTCCAGCTGCTCACACCACCAATAAATGACTAAGGAATGCCATTACTGTAAAACATGCTGAACACCCCAAAGCTGTATTTACTGGAAGGATGTCACATTATTGTTTCCATACCATTAAGTATTAGTTTAGGCCTTATATAACCCTTAGAGATAAAAAGGTTTTTCTTCAGGCCTCAAAGAAATGCAGTGAGAGGCAATTTTCCAAGTGGTGCAGAAAAGTTATGCACACAGGTCTTGTTATTCATGCACTCACTAAGAAAATTTAGCTCCCTGTCCTTCCCTGCTCTTCCCAGTTTTCTCAGCAAGATGCAATAGGATTTAGAAAACCAAGAGATAAAATATTTTGGCCTGAGTGTCAGTGAAAAGAAGCTAATGTTATTTTTCATCTCCTGTTTTACAATATGATTTGATCTACATTCCCTGCAATTTTAAGAAAAGCTTTTGCACAGCACAGTGATAATGCATACAAGCTTCATCATGTATATGCTCTTTTCAACTTGATAGTGTGAGATTCAGGCTGTGCTCTTCCCTTTCCTTAAGCAGAGCTGTTTTTCCTCTATTTTATTAGCCAGATTTACACAGAGAAGCAATGTGTCAAAGGTTCTGAAAATCAAGGACTTAAACTCAAGTATTCAGAGGCCTGAGCTATTACTTGTGATGAGTAACACAGAAATCAAAAAACTTGGAATATTATGGATTATTACCAGCACATGTTACCTGTGATAAGCTGGAGCAGAGTTAAAGGTAATCGTAAACTCAGATAACAGGACACTGTTAAATGATCATTTTATTTATGTTATGTTTGCATTGATTAAGGCACAGAAATCTTCATAGATCTGGGTCAATAATCAGGAGGACAAGGTGCAACATTTCTTATTATTCTGGAAAAAACAGATTTAAGAATATGACTATATTTCATGGGCCTATAGCTTACAGATTCTTGTTAGTCTTTATCTGCTCATAATTTTCCAATTATCAGGATTTAAAACAATGATAAGGAAACCTTGAATTAAATAGCTGATTTTAGATTTTCTCTGCATTCATACTTGAGAATCAACTTTGTTCTCTCTGACTGGCACAATAAGTAGCACAAGCTGATTTGCAACTATATGTGCAAGGTATATTTGATATATTTCAATGTATTTTTTATTTTATCATACAAATATACACGAGAGTATGACAGTCATTCTAATTTGTTTAGACTTTTACATTTCACATCTATATTATCTCAGAAAAATGACAAAACACTTCTCTCTCCTAAATGATAATTTTATTTGGTGTTTGTATCAAAATGCATTGGGGTAGAAATGAAAAATCAATTTAAATGCATAAAACTGGTTTAATTAATTGTTTTTAACTGTCTTAAACATATGGCATCCCTTTATTTCCCTGTAAGAAGGAAGTTTATTTAAAACTAGCCAGATTACTAAATGAAAGAAGGGGATACATTTAGTCAACTGAGGGATTACTTCTTGTCTCCAGGAGCTAATACTTAGATGTCTAACATGCAGATAAATGGCTAGTGAAATTATCGGAAGTGCCTATAGGGGCTACTGCCTCATTTACCCTGAAGTCAATAGGAGTTAGACATTTAATCTGTAGGAGGGATTTTGAAACTCCCACTGGTCATCTGTCTCCATCTCTAGGCACCAAAATATCTTTGGAAATCTGACCTCTCACTATTAGGGTTTTGTCCATATTGTCCACTTTTTTGTTCATAGATTAGAACACAAAACAGTGCCACACTTTCAGCTTTCAAGCCATTCCTGAATTTTCTATGAGCAATGATGATTAAATGACAAAAGCACTGTACCTGCCAGTTCACCTAAATGAAAGAAAACAGGCACTTGTGAACAATATCTTAAAAGCAAGCATAAACCAATATCAGTATCATGGTAAAGGAAGAAAAAGAAGTACATGAAAAAGTAGTACATTACTGGATTTGAAGACATATTAATTATTTTAGTAAAGTCTATGTTGACCTTAAAAATTTAATGTTTTTCTTCTAATTGCCAAGTAGCTCTCTTTGAGCAGGAGAATCTTTCTAGTATACTGAAATTATGCTGAGAAAATCTAACCTTTATTAGAGGTTGAAGTGTTTTACATCTGAATTCAATTTTATTGTTAATGAAATTAATTTTACATATATTTTTCAATTAAATAGAAATATCTATTTTAATTCTTACTTTTCAGTACCTCTAGAAATTCACAAAAGCACACTGGATACCTGGGCTGCTGGTACAGTCACTGGGGCATTACATGTCTCCAAACACAAACTGAGCAGGGCACTTAAGAAAGTACTGGTGAGAAAACCATATCAAATTCAGCCTTTCAGTGTCTTTGCTGATGTGCTTTCAGGTGCTTCCTCATACTCAGGATGCCTTGTCTGAACTCTCTAATGGATTTAGACAGCTACATCTTTTCTCTTAAAAGCCTAAATGCATTGGTGCTGCTGCTTTAACGAGCAGGTCAGTGGTATGAGCTTTCACCTTCCTTGAATTCCCTTTTCTGCCAAGGAAGGTCTCCTAAGAGAGCATCCGTACAACAAGGCAAGCAGGAACTTTCTAAGGTGGGAGCCCCCCCTAACCACATACTGAGATTTTACTATTTTGCCTATGCATCTTTTCTCACAGAGAGATGACCTAATCACTTGGCTGCACCGTTATTCTTTCTGTCTTGGCTTCAATCATATGGAATTATTGTAGCAAACATGAAGCATCATGTACAGGCTAAAAGGAGTTTTTTCCATACTTAATATTTTCTGTGCTCTCACTGTGGATGTTTTCCGGGCAGCAAAAACTGTGCATTGACCCATGTCCTTCTAAATCCTGGACAATTTGGGTTAAGCTGTGGAGTTAAACCAACAGCAAATAATCACTCCAAGGATGAGACAGAAAACCTTGCTGGAATTTCTAAAGCAGTCTTAGGTGTGGCATGGTATGTATGGTCACTGCTGAGGTCTTTCTCTGCGTGCTTAGGGGAATTTTCCCCTAAGTCAATGTTGGAAATACAGTACCTACAAACTTTAAACATACCCAGGATTAAAAGAGAGTTGAGTTGGGGGCATGTCACTTTTTCAGTTTAGGCATTCAGTCTGGATTCATCTCATCTAGCTTTAGTCATTTGTGGGTGATGAATCATCCAAATATTTCTAGATATCCAACTTACACTGTATGAACCAAACAGCATGACTCAGATTCTTTTAAGCAAGATGAAATTCGCTACTAAAGTATAACTCTGGTGTAGATGATATTTCAGGGGCCTGGTTTCCTTACATTTGCTCATCTTTTCTGCTGGATTAGAAATTATTGTTCCAGTATGTATTTTGAAAGTTTTATATATATTAAAAGTAATGAGTTACATTTCTGAAAATAGAAAGGTTTTCATCCCTCACTGAAGACTAGAAATATGAAAATCCCAATAAATTGGTTTGATCAAGCTAATTTTAGTAAAATCAGTATTTAATATATTTACAGTGAGAAGTCCTGATGTATTTATTTATAGCCTTTTGTACCTAAGATGACTTGTGTGTAAAAAATAAGTAAAAAGATCTCTATCTCACCTTCCTTCCCATAGAAAAACCACCTTAACAGTCAAGAAGAGAAACTTCAGCACTAAGTTTATTCTCAATGGATGGATTTCAGATCCTGTAGCTGAGTCTTGTTCCTAAGCTTATGTGTAGGTATTTTGACAAGCAGGCTTTAGGGATGGAGGGAACTACTCAGAATACCAGAGTGGATGGACCACTTGGTGGATAAGGAATTGGCTGCTAGGCAACATGTTGTTGTAGTCAGTGGCTTGCTGTCAAAGTGGACATTGGCAACAAGTGATGCTCCTCTGGGGTCAGTATTGGGATTGCCACTGTTTAACATCTTTGTCAGCAACACAGTAGGATTGAGTATGCTCTCAGAACATCAGTAAACGACACCAAGTGTTAAAGGAGAAGCCACAGCCCAAGAATTCTCTCACCATTCAAGGAGCATCACACACACCACTCAGGCCTTCCTGGCTAGGACTGGAGTCTGTTCTCAGTGGGGCTGATGGGCTCCCTTCCAAATGCTTGCACACACACTCATTCTCAGGTGCACTTCCTTCTTCAGGGTCTGTCCTGGGTTTTCTGCAGCAGAATCTAAGGTGTCAGATTTATAAAAATCTATATTTTAATAGAGTGATACAGAAAGAGATCAGCTTAAGCTGACCCAGAAGCAAAAAACCCCATGGCAATTAGACCCCCATGATTTATGCACCTGCCCTCACACACTCTTCATGTGATTTCAAGTCCAATAGTGATTTTTGGGCTGGGATCTTCTAACACCTTATTGGATTCTTTCTCTGTCTCCCCATAGTCAGGCTGTTACTGCTCTTATCATGTTGAACTGTAGATTCTGCTGATGCCTGCAGCCTCCTTGTCTTCTGGTTTGTGTTTCTTGTGCGCTAATCAGTCAGGACCTAGGAATGAAAAAAGGCCTAGACTTAGGGACAAAAACCACTTTGCAACAACTAAATGTCAGTGTGTTATTAATATTCTTCCCTAACTAAAGGTAAAACACAACACTGTACCAGCTAGCAAGCAAACCAACTCTGTTCCAACATATCTGGGTGGAAGTTCACAGCTTACAGCTCAGGGCTGAAGTAAATCCAGCTGCTCATACTGAGCAACTAGAGCCAAGCAAACAGCATATTAAATCACACATTATTGTAATTCTGAGTGATGCATTCTGTTTAAAACTCCCTTATTTAAGCTTAACAAAAAACATTTCTCGAACACCAAGCTGTATGGTACACTTGACACTGGACGAGGGGATGCCATCCAGAGGAACCTTTTCTGGCATGAGAGCTGTGCCCAGGCAAATCTCATGAATTTCAACAGGGCCAAATGCAAGGTCCTGTATGTGGTTCACAGCAATCCCAAGCACAAGTACAGGCTGGGTGGATGGTGGATTGGGAGCAGCCCTGAGGAGATGACCTGGGGGTGTTGCTGAAGGAGAAGCTCCAAATGACCCAACAACATGTAGTTGCAGCCCAGAAAGCCAGTTGTGTCCTGGGCTGCATAAAAAGCAGCATGGCTAGTAAGGCAAGGAGAGGATTCTGCTACTATGCTCTAGACTCCCAAGACTCCACCTGCAGTGCTGCATCCTGCTCTGAAGTCCCCAGAAGAAGAAAGACATGGATATCCTGGAACAAGTTTGGAGGAGAGAGACTAAGATAATCAGAGGAATGAGGCACCTCTCCTGTAAGACAAGCCTGAGAGAATTGAGGGTGTTCAGCCTGAAGAAGAAAAGGCTCCATGGAGACCTTATAGCACCTTCCAGTACCTACAACAGGTCTACAAGAGAGTTGGAGAAGAACTTTCAAGAAAGGCATATAGTGACAGGATAAGGAGGAATGGCTTCAAACTGAAAGAGGGGAGCTTTCGACTAGACTAAGAAAAAATTCTTTGCTGTAAGGTTAGTGAAGCACAGGAACAGGTTGCCTAGAGAAGTTGTAGATGCCCCATCCCTAAAAGTGTCCAAGGCTGGGTTGGATGGCAACCCATGGGTCTGGGCAACCTGGTCTATTGGAAGGTGCCCGTGGTTAGGAGGGTTAGAATTAGATGGTCCTTCCAATGCAAACCGTTCTATGATTCTACAATATAAACCCTTGTAGAGATTTTACATGCTAATTTCTACACTGAGACTAAACTTGCAGTTAAACTGTGCAGATAATCACTCTGAAAAAGGCCAGTATCCACACAGGACACAGGAGTCCTGCAAAAATCAGCTTCATTGAAAAAGGGAGAGAGTCTACAGGACCACACACTTGTGGGATCTTTCTCCAGTTTTTGGAGGATGCATCCTCTTTTTCATCCTAAACTCCTGACTATGTGTTGCCTTTTCCCCTTCCCCAGTGTTTGAGGTACTAGGAAGGTACAGACTCCCCAAACGTCCTACTACATATTCCCCCTTCAAAATGTATTCTCCCTACATGATGCTTTGTAAGATCATTAAATTTAGTTTCAAGCCCACCCTGGCCAGAGAAGTTCATACTCGTAAATCCATTAAGCCTTCTCATTTCCCCCCAAAAGTTCAAAAGTTCAGCTTGTGCTCAGCTCTGCGACAAAGTTGTGCAGCTTGATGTTCATAAAGACCTCCGTATCCATTCTTCCAGAACCTAATTGGTCCTTTCAGGTCATTAGTTACATACTTTGTTCATAAAGCCCTCAACACCCATTCTTCCAGACCCTGATTGGTTCTTTCAGGTTACCTAACTATTTGCAAAGACATACACACCCATTCCTCCTGTTGAAACCAAAGGGTCTTTTTACAAAAATCTTAAACACCTCCATCTCTCAATGCTAGTTTTACCAGCATTTTAAATATGTTGCCCAGTACTTAAAACTGCCCTCCTTAATTAAATCCTGATTTTGTCTAGTTTGAGCTTGCTGTTGTACTCTACTGTTTATTCTTTCTGCTGTGTTGTGAATCTTCTGCTATCAGAAATTCCTTCTCTGTGTGGGTTACAATCCAACTGACTCCCTTCTTTTCATCACTAGCTTCTTGCAGCTTGCTGCATAGGGTGTGTTTTTCAGGTACTGTGTTACTCCCACGGCTTTGTTCTGAGCCTTACAAGCTCTTCTTCCCTTTTAAAAGTGTAAAACTTTGTATGTGACTTCAGCCAGAGCCTCACCCTTTCATCATCTCTAGATTTTTAAGACTCCAACACAATACCAAAATTACCAAAAGTATATACCAAAATATACCAAAAGTATATTTAATGGGTGCTACCTGCTCCCTTCAGTCAACAATATTATAGCCAGGCTCATATTTAGTTGGTAAGCCATCACAACCCCACAGTCCTTCTCTGGGCCTACTGGTTCCCAAGTCACAGTTTTTCACTTTGTACATCTAACTTATATTCTGTACTTCTACATTTCCAGTATTGAAATTGTTTATTTTTAATAAGTTTATTTCACCCAGCAATCCAATTTCCTTTACAGAACTAATCTGTTCTTATTACTTACAGTGTCAACAGCATTTGTACCAGCAGCAGGTTTTATTAGTAATTATTTTAACACATCCTTTCCAATGATTAATAGATCTATTGAATAACTTAGGCCAGATGAACAGATTACTACAACAACTCACCAGAAACCTCTACATTTAGAAAGTTAAGCAACAACAACTCACCAACTTACAAACTACTTAAAATGTTCTAAAGTGATATTGTAGAGTGCTAAACTTTAATCACAATGTAGGGTAATTTTTTTGCCAGCTTCTTTACAGCATCAAGCTATACCATCACAGCGTGTTTATCTCTGTCAATAAAGATTGGTGTCTTATTAAAAGCATACATTTTTTATCTTGCTTAGGCTTTCTCATACTGCATCATCTTGATGTTACACTTTAGAGGTACTATTTGCCTATTTTACTGACCTGTGAGAAGCATTCAGAATCTTACCTGCAGCACCATACAGGATATTATCATTATCTGCCTATTTGGTGGCAGCCACTTTGCTGTGCTCCAGCACCTCTGTGTGCTACCCACATGTTCCTGTCTGGTAAGCACTGGCAAAGATTGTTTCTTCATTGGAGAACATCATCCTGAGTGGTAAAAACTGCAGTTTCCAATATGTCCAAAAACTAGAGGAATCTTCTTGGCTGGTAGTTAAATTTTGCATTGAACCATGTGATCAGTCAAATACACAC
Source organism: Agelaius tricolor (assembly GCF_023055355.1). NCBI lineage: Eukaryota > Metazoa > Chordata > Aves > Passeriformes > Icteridae > Agelaius > Agelaius tricolor. The sequence continues at coordinate 35,000,840 of NW_027269264.1, read as the reverse complement.
CATACAGATGTCAGTTGGTGTCATGGTTTTATTTTGTATTGTACCACAAAAAGGATTAAATGAAAATTTACGTTAATAGTTTAGGAATACAGAAAGCATTGAAGACAGGTTTCAAGAAATGTATATGAAAAATCTTTAAAAAATCCTGATTTTAATGATTCAGAGGGAGATAAATAAACAAATTATGAGTATACATAAATATTTAAAATGTAATTATTTTTCTTTTCTTCTGAAGAGACTCATCACATGCAGCTTTATTTTGTGAGCTCTTTAAACTTCAGATAGGAGTTTGATCTTTCACTGGGGATTTTATTATACCCAATTATTATCAAATCAATAGTTCATTTTTTAATTCCAATAGTTCACTTTAATTCCAACGAGAATCATTCACACTGATAGGTCTATTTTAAAATAAACTATCAATTAAAATAGAAAACCTGCCTCCAAGGTAGGACAAAAAGAGAGAAGGTTAGTGACAGGTTCATAATCAAAGCTCCTGTCTTTATTGAGAAATAAACACTTGTGAGGATTCTCAGTGTGTTTTATAGTCTTAACAGCTGTCAGGTCTCCCTTGATTGACTCTGAATAAAATCTAACTAGGGGTGTCAAAAAAATATGTCCATCAACTTTGCTCATGCATTACAACATAAAAATTGACTGCAGTCATTGACTACAGGTAGCAGTGAGCAAAACTACACAAGATAAATACTCTGGTTTGTGGATACTCATTCAATCCACTTTTGTCTGCCACCTTGATTTTTGGATTGGCCACTCATGGATAAAAAGTAGGTGATCTGAAAAAATCGTGTGTATCTTTTAAAAGACAGTATCATGTTATGTTACTCCCTTCACAGAAATTTATGTTACATGGTGTTAAACCGTAGGCTAAGCTTAATGTAACACGATGCATTAAAACTGCACATCATGATTGCAATGTGTGTCAGAACAATGAATTGCTATATCACATATCTCTTCATTTGTACGTAGGGGACCCATGGAAATAATTCGCAAAAGGATATATTCTCCTTTTGATGCACACACATAAATCCCTTTTCCTCTCACTACTTCCAGTTCTTCACCTAATGGTTGGTCTGAGCTAAGAAAAACTGCTTTTTAAAAAGCCTCAAGTTAGCTAGAAAAGGTTTGAGTTGTAGCTAAACATTTGCTATGGGCATAGTTTAACCCATAGGTTAAACTATGCCCATAGTCCCATAGTGAATGTTAATGTTAACATTGTTAACATTATGTTAATTATGCCCACAGTAAATACAGGAAACTGTAGGAGAGGGCTGTTTTGTAACCTACGCTCTCTAGTAGTGTCATATTTGAGCAATCACCATTGCTGCCTTCTCTGCCTAGGGTAAATTGTACTGTCACTATAACTTTGCTGAAAATGAGTAGGTTTCCATCTAATTTTATACCACCACTTCCCAGTGGGCTACTTCCTTTTTACAGAAGCATAGTTGAAAACAGAATCCATCCCAGTGGAGTTTGGAGATGGTACAAATGCAGAAATGAGAAAGGACTTCATCCCTGACCCTTTTCAGCTTCTGCCTGGTATCTCCTTTCTCCTTTACTTAGATTCCCTATGTAACTGAGCCTCTCCTGTAAAAAAACACAGCTCCCACTTGAATCACCATATTTAGTAGATATCTTACAAACTGTGCAACAACAATCCATTTTATCCTTGTCCAACTCCACACCTGTGCTACTTGCTTGTATCTGTGGTGTTGAACAACTCTGTAAGTGTTTTGGGGGGATATTTGTGGAAGACAATTTTGACCAGGAATAATCACCTGATATGAAAGTGGGATCAAGAGGTCTGTGCTACAAGAAATACTGATACTGTTTTGTATACTGACAGCCAGGGAAATTTATTCTTGTGCACTTAGACGGTGTCTAGCTGTGTGCTGGCAGCTGTACAGAGGCTAATTTTATCTACTTAACATATATTAAAAATTAAGTAAACACGAGTAACTTTTATTGAAAATCTGATCTCATTTCATACTATCCTTTGGGGAGGATGAATGAAATTTCATTTTCCTACAAAAAAAGATAAAATTTGAAGGCTAAATAATTTCCACATTTTGTTTGATCATAAATGAAAATGAAATTATAGTCAGACTGCACACATGGTTTTGATGGGTAAACAAAATAGTATAAAAGCTCATTGAGCATTTACTTATTAAAGTAATGGTCTCAGTCCTCAGCTGAAGCACACATGCATTTGGTCATGGGTTTTTCAAGCTGTCGAAACCAACTGTCAATGGACAGACTAGGTGATGAAAACTGCCACTGGGTCTTAGTGGACTAAACCCTAGTGGCTGCACTTCCCTCTGCAAGGTTTGCTCTGACCTCAGCAGCATAGGTGGCGTAATGTCTTAAATTTGAACTATACCAGGTGACAAATGTATTGGCTTTAAAGCTGAAGTGAAATATGTTATAACACAAAATAGCTTCACTGCGGAAAGTCCCTTCTTAGAGCCAAACAAATTTTAAAGGGTGGTAGGGATATGATCAGAATGCAGGACTAATAAGACTCAGAATTTTCACACCTTACAAGTTGACTATTTCTTGTGGGTAGTGTTGAGAGAAATATTGAGAGACATATTAATTGGGAACTGTTACTAGAAAAAGGGGCTTGTGGCATACTTGTGGCAATGATTTCGAGTGTGTGTGCTCTTTTCTCGCAATGAAGCATATGTCTGGTCTTAACTTCTTAAGCCAGTCTTTCACAGAGAAGTTATGAGTTGTAGACAGTGCTTTACACCCTGGTTTGCTTGCTTGCAAGTGTATTAGGTGCACTGTGCACACTCCAGATTAAACATACACTACCTAATTGTTTATGTGTGCAGACATTTGAACTCATGAGGCTGAGTAGCTTTTTCCGTGAAATGGGAATGAGCAATAATTACTATATGTGCTCTTATTCACAAGAAATAAACAAAATCTAGATGGAATTTATTTTAGACAGAAAGCATAGTGGCAGTAACAATTACTCCCGCTAAAGTAAATTTGTACAAAACATGTAACAAATTGCCTTGAAAATACTGCATTTGCTGAGCCAGATGAAAGCTGGAATGACAAGGTTACACTGGTCAGAGAAGAGGGAGTCATATTCACAACAAGTGAAGCTCTACACGTGAGCTGCTGGGAAGGTGCAACACAGGGGAGTATGTAAAGATATGTTTAAGGGTCCCACGCACAGAATGACTTGCTCTGTATGTCAGCATAGCTACATCATCAGCAAATTATGTTTAGGCACCTGCCTCTATGCAACAGTGCTCTCATAATGACTAGGGCTAATAGATCTTATGAAAAACCTTCAACCAGATGCAACACAAGCAGAATGCTGCCAAAAATCATTGAAGAATTGATAGTTTCTCGACCATCCAAAAGGTACATCAGGATTCACAGTCTTCATAAAGGATTGTATTCAACTCCAGTGTAACATCATTAATTCACATGGAAATGTATCTCTGACTGACTAGGCTAAAAATTGTTTCAAAGGAGTTCTGGAAAACAAACTCCCCATACACATCTTTACTTAAACAGGAGGGTCTGTCCTGAAAAACATATTATACATACTTCCCTGAATATCCCGATATCCATACCCTTAGAAATAAAATTACTGGGGTTTTAAATGTTAATTAATAATTTTCAGTTATTAATACAAACATGTATGAATAGCAAAGTGCATTGCTTTCTGTCACATTTTACAGTATACTCCATGATCCACCAGTAACATCTTTTTCACATTAGCATCAAATATGCTTAAATATAAACACAGATTTGGTATATTTTCATCTATTTAGTTAAGTGAATTACCTGTAAGAAAACAGTTGCATTCTACTTCTAAAACTCAGTAGCTGAGCCTAAGTGCTGTTAGTAATGCAAGTTAATGCTTCAGGGCTAGAAATAAAACCTTTTTAGCACTTGGAAACACAAATCATTTTCTTAATATTGCTGCTTCCAGGCAATTTTTTGGTTTTGTACTGTTATCTGTTGTTAGCCTTCTCACTTATTGAATAACTTTGCCAAATATAGAAATGCCATTAAAGATTATTCTTGAAAAAAACCTCATATGGTAGTAATTCAGCTTTACTTGAAGACTTCTGTATTTTCAAGGAGTATGCAGTATAACTGTGTTTCCTTGGAATTTTTAGAGAACAGCTTCAGCCCCAGCATGACTTGATACTTCTTTCAAAAGACAGAATAGTAAGATTTGAGTTTCTGGCAAAATAAGGGGCTGTGTTTTCCTTTGTCTCTGCCAGAATGCTGACCTCCTTCCTCCACCTCCTTCATGGCTTATGGCAGATTTGTGTATCAAATACATAATACATCTTTGAACTTGTCTCCAGGTCATAGTTGTTCATGGCATTAAGCTAGTGCTGATTTTGAGACCTGCATCTCCCTTCAGCAACAATCTACCAAGCAAAGGCTGTGTGTTCCAGGTCTCCTGGGAAGGCTTGCTGGGCTCCGTAAGAGGGCACATTTTCATCCTCCTCTGCAGAAAACACACAGCTCTGTGGACTTGAGCAGTCTCAGCCTTGCTTATACCATGTCTGAATGGGGCCTGGTGGTGCCAGCCACTTGGCCACAGCTGCTGGCTAATGGTCTGCAACTGTCATGTCACCAGCAGCAACATGACTTCCTTCCTTGCAGCCAGCTTTTCTCAAGAGATATTGGTCACTGGCAGTACCAAAGGTCAAGGCAAGCCACTAACACAGGACAAAAGGATGTGGGGGAAAAAAAATCCTCTGCAGACCTTCCTGAACTGCATTTCACTGAAAATGTACTTGCCTTTATTTGTTCATTGAAGCTATTTTTTTTTCTTGTTGATTTAAATACTCATTCAGGAGAAGTTCTTTCAAACACAGACACTAGGGGTTGTTTTTTTTTTTCCCAGGAATTTATACCCTTAAGTGGTTAGGTACAGGGAATTCACTTAAGGGTACAGGTAATTCACTTAAGGGTAATTCTACTAAGTATAACCATACAGTAAAACAGCCCTTAAACCAGCAATTGATTTCAACTGCAGGACTGAGCTGCCAGTGCTAATCTTGCCTCTTTATTGCTTTTACCAACCACCAAACACTAAGGGGACAGACAGGTTCTTCTAGAGATCCTTGGCAGAACTATGACAACACTAAGTTGTACTGTTTAATACTTAGCTTAACGATTAAACAACAGATTAACAATTAAAGCTTTATTTTTTCCTTAGCAAGATTTCATTATTAGTGGAGCACAGAATTTATTACAAGAATAACAGAGGATTTCTTTTAACAGAACTACACGCAGAAACAGTTGGGTTGGAAGGGACCAGAGTCAGTCATCTGGTCCAACCTCCCTGCTCAAGCAGGGTCATCCCAGAGAACACAGCACAGGATTGTGTCCAGGCAGCTCTTGAGTCTCCAGAGAGGGAGATTCCACACCCTCTCTGGGCAATCTGTTCCAGTGCTCAGTCACTGCACAATAAAGTTCTTCCTCATGTTCAGGTGGAACTTCCTGGGCATCCGTGTCTGCCCATTGCCTCTTGTTGTACTGCTTGGCGCCACTAGGAAGAGCCTGGATCCATCCTCTTGACTTCCTCCTTTTAGATACTTACAGACATGTATGGGGTCTCCTCTCAGATGTCTCTTGTCAAATCAGTGTAGTGCAATCTCTAAGTAGTAAAATATACAATTTTTAAATACAATTTCATTTATGATTTCTGTTCACATGGACCCTCTGCAGATGGGGGTGGATCATAGCATACTGTTTATGGTATCAAAATAACAATCATAATCTAGACTCAAAAATCATATGAAAGAACATGAGTCACTCCCTCAATCCTCAGAGGAAGCAGATGAAGGCAGAGGTGTCCCTGGCCATTGGGATGTCTCAGGTCTCACTGTCCAGTGACAGCTCTGGTCCATGCTCCTCCTCAGGACCTGTCAAAGGTGACAGAGAGACAGCGCTGGGGCTGCAGGCAGGGCTGTGGGGCTGCAGGCAGGGCTGGGGGGCTGCAGGCAGGCAGGGCTGTGGGGCTGCAGGCAGGGCTGGGGGCTGCAGGGAGTGCTGGGGGCTGCAGGCAGGGCTGGGGGCTGCAGGCAGGGCTGCTGTGGGGCTGCAGGCAGTGCTGTGGGGCTGCAGGCAGGGCTGCTGTGGGGCTGCAGGCAGGCAGTGCTGTGGGGCTGCAGGCAGTGCTGTGGGGCTGCAGGCAGTGCTGTGGGGCTGCAGGCAGGGCTGCTGTGGGGCTGCAGGCAGGGCTGTGGGGCTGCAGGCAGGCAGTGCTGTGGGGCTGCAGGCAGGCAGTGCTGGGGGCTGCAGGCAGGCAGTGCTGTGGGGCTGCAGGCAGGGCTGTGGGGCTGCAGGCAGTGCTGTGGGGCTGCAGGCAGGCAGTGCTGGGGGCTGCAGGCAGGGCTGGGGGCTGCAGGCAGGCAGTGCTGTGGGGCTGCAGGCAGGGCTGTGGGGCTGCAGGCAGTGCTGGGGGCTGCAGGCAGGCAGTGCTGTGGGGCTGCAGGCAGGCAGGGCTGTGGGGCTGCAGGCAGGGCTGTGGGGCTGCAGGCAGGGCTGGGGGGCTGCAGGCAGGGCTGGGGGCTGCAGGCAGTGCTGTGGGGCTGCAGGCAGGCAGTGCTGGGGGCTGCAGGCAGGGCTGGGGGCTGCAGGCAGTGCTGTGGGGCTGCAGGCAGGCAGTGCTGTGGGGCTGCAGGCAGAAGCTGCTCTGGGAGCTGCAGCTTCCCAGTGCTGCAACAGGGTCATGCACAGCACTGGGCTGGCCGGGTCTTGGGATATGCAGGAGGGCAAGGAGGGGAGTTCGGCCTGGTGCCGAGGAACCTTGAGGCCACTAGAACGGGAAAAAGAAATCTATTTGGTTTGTCTCCTTGGTGCACATTACTTTCAGGGCCTGATAATGGGGGGAAAGCGCAGAACACAGCACCAGAGAATGTCAGCTTGCCTTGCGAAATGGCGTTAATCATGCGAACCCCGTTATCAGTAGTCGGGAGCGGGTGGTGCCAGTCACTCTCCAGCCCACCATCATCACGGTACCGAACGGAACCGCTCCTACACCGGTACCGAGGCTCCGCTCCCACCCCTCTCCCCGTGCGCGAACAATCCCGACGGGCGCTGGGCGGCTCCGCCTGGACGGCGCCGGCCCGCTGCCCGGCCCTCTCCACTGCGCGGGGCATGGGGGGAAGGCGGGGCTCCCGCCCGCTCCGGTGAGGCCGCCCGGGCTGGCGGCTCGGCGCATGCGCGGCGCGGGGCTGCGCAGTCACGGCGCCCGCCGCCATGGCCGACCCGCGCCTCAGGCAGATCAAGATTAAGACTGGTGTCGTGAGGCGGTGAGTGGCGGCCGGGGCACGGCCCTGCACGGCCGGGCCGAGGGACTTCAGCGGGGCTCCATGCAGGACCGGCCGCGCCGGGCGCGGGCCCGCGGTGCTGTACGGGGCTGGCGGGCTGTGCCGGAGAGCGGCCCTGGCACGGGCTTCCATCCCTCGCGTACCGCCGTCGGGAACAGGCCGCGCTTTTCTGGGACACGGTTAAATGCGGGTTTCGTTCCCTTTCCTTAGAGTCTTTGGGAGTCGAGGGTAGTCACCTAAGCCCCCTCGGTGTGCAAGGCAGTCTCATACCTTGCCAAGGTATGAAGCCTCAGAAATTTGGTTTTTTGTTTAATTTTTTTTACCAAAGCTGCTGTTGAATATTTCTGGTTCAGAAGTTGCAGAACCAGGGCGTTAGAGAAGCAATTATGTTGGAAAAGGCCACTGAGATAATCGAGTCCGGCCTATGGCCAAGCATCACCACCTTTTTAACTAGACCATACTACTCCATTCTTTCCTAAAACACCTCGAAGGATGGGGGCTCCACCATCTCCCTGGGCATTCCTGGTAGATTCTTCACCAGAGCCTTGATCTTCCCTGGTTTCAAAGGAGTCGTAATTTTTAAGAAAAGTGTATCTGTCGGGATCGCTCTTGCTATAAACACTGGTCATGCTGGGCTTTATTAAGGCTACAAAGACAAATGCAGTCAGCAAGATCCAGATTTGCTTTTGGAGAATGTCCATGTGAATAAGCAAGTAAACTTGACTTGAGTGTTTTGTGCAGTAGCAACAGGCATATCTACAATTACTCTGCAGCAGCTGGCATTCTCTAAGTAAAGGTAGCTTAAAAAAAAAAAAAAGGGAGAAGAGGAATGTTATCTTAACTCCCTGTGGGGACATGATACAGCAACAGCTCCCCGGTCTGTGACAGCTGCACACAGATACAAGAGGTATGGCTCTGGCACACTCCACCCTTCCTTCTCTAACCAGAAGCCTAGTTATGCATTCTGCTGCAATGGGCATACCTGTGACTTGTGTCAATTTGGGAACATTAACGTTTTCCTCTTATTTTGAACTAGAACAACTCCATAGGCATTTTTTTCCTGGTGTATGAGAAGACTTGCATAGAGGCTTAGTAAGCATTTTATAAAGTGACTGATTTAGTGCTTCAGTTAATTTTCATTAGGTTTTTTTTCTGTTTCCTGGTTAGAAAATCACATGGAATCTAGCATGTAATAATGATTTCTAACCATGTTCAGTGCTCAGGCTTTAAGAATATATCAGAAAAGGCAAGGGTTGAGAACTGTTAGGATATAGAGAGCTTTTTAGACATTTCATTTGACTTGTGCTAATCATCTGTTGTAGCTTTTTTTTTTCATTAGTTACCTAACTCGTCACTTTTTTTCCACGCTCAGAATGAAGCTGCTGTTCTGCTTTGGTATTCTTTTTAGCTGCAAGTCATAAATTCTTTGTGTACTTCTCTCAAGGGACTGTGTTTTAAGTTGTAGGTGATTTACTTGCTTGCACATTTCTTACATTGCTGTGTATCAGTGAAAGAAATTTAAACTAGAAATAGGGAGATCTTTTGCTTTTGGCAAATCTGATAGCCAGGCTCTTGGTAATTTTATACTTTCAACAGTTTGTAATTCAAAAGAAGTAGATTTGATAAGCATGAGTAGTTATGTTTTCTGTATTTATGGCTTATGTCATAGTAAGCAATCCTTCTTGTTTAATCGCTTCAAAATAGTTTTGCTCTCAGTAATCCAAGCAACTACCTGCTGGATAGTGAGAGAATTGATTAGAGAAAAAAAAAAACCTTCTAAAGTACCTTATTTGCATTTCAGATTGGAAATCATTTTAAAAACCACCACAAACAAAGTAAGTCGAGTTGCCTGAAAATAGCACTGACATTTGCCCATAGTTTCCATCTGATTAAGTGGAAGTGACACGAGTAGATTAGAATGAGACTAAGACAATTCACATTGCAATTGTGTTAGTTTAACTTTAACAATCTTTTAACATGCTTGTTTAAATGTGGCTGACATACCATAATTACAAATCTACAAGCCTTGATTATAGAATTTTACATCATGAACCTATGGGGAAAGTGTATTGATTTTTTGTGAAGCAATTCCTTTTTTTTTTTTCTTTAAATTTACCGTTCTAAAACTGGTATCTTCACAAAATTGTTCTTTTGCCTGCTGCACTGGTGTTGATACTGTTTTTTCTCTTTGTGAAATAGCATCATGCTGCAAAGCGGTCTACACTGATTCTCCCCATTGCTCCAGGCACAGGAAGTTCTACAAGTTACACAAAACTGTTGGTCTGATTTTAAATATAAATGAGAACAATTCTCTTAAACTGAATTATTTTACTCGTGAGTTCAGGATATATTTTGTGCAAGAGAAGCATGAAGAACGCAAGGACTCCTTTTCGCTCCTTGTTCACTGTATTGCTAATTCAAGGACAAAACTGATTTGTGTTCTTGGTTTCTCAAGAAATTTGCTTTTTCTAGTGTAAGTCAGAAATCTTCTCCATCTTCTGTCCACCGTATATGAAGTATGGTTGCTTTCTTGCATGTAGCCCATTAGCCAGATCGTCACTGTGACTCACAGAACCAATGTATTGATGAGAAACTCAGGTCTCTCTTCTTTGTTCTTGTTATAATTAGAAGATTGTGTGCAACAACTGTTTGTTAGCTCAGTTAGTGGGAAGGGCTAGGATATCTCATTTGGGTACTGAGGAATGATGTGCAGGGCTGCTTAACTCCACTGAGTCAGCATGATAAAGCGATTTAATGGGTGTACACTACACATCTGAGAGCTCAGAGATTCGAGAGTGAATATACAGAATGCTCTGTTGGATACAAGCTGATTCCCAAAGCCCTTTTCAGAGTGCAGATCGTGCATCTGCACAATTGCCTAGGGTTGTCAGCAGCTCAGTCCTGAAGTCGTAAATTTGGGTTCAGTGTTAGCCAAGTGTGGTAATTGTGGTCCAGAGCTACTTAGATATGTCTTAAGTACCTTTTGTACTGCTCCTGACATCAGGATCAGATACATAAAAGTCTTGAGTTGGCCCTGTGTTTGAAGACTGCTTAAATTCTTTCAGACTTACTAACACAGTCTCTTTCCCACATAAAACCCCCTATTTTATGTGGTTTGAGAGAAGAGTGCACCTGCACTTAGATATTGTCTGAGGTAACGTCTGTGACATACATAGTTACCAACGTGGATAATTAGTTGGAAGGTCTAGAAACAAACCTTGGGGGTTTTTTGAAGGGTTTCCTATTTCTCTAATTCTTTTCAATACAAGTTTTAACTTCACAGCAACAAACGGTACCCACACATATCTTAAAAAGCTGTGACAAGGGCACAGTTGTGCTGTGGAAATGGCATTGTGTGTTGGTTTGGTTTGGGTTGTTTTTTTCTTTTTAATGTGTTTGGTTCTACTTGTTACTATACCTTTAGAGAAGACCTAAGTGATCTCTTTTAAGAAATATTTCACCCATTTAAATTAGTAGTAATCAGACCTGTAAAAGATTCTCTTGCATTCCTTTTTCCATTCCATTACCTCTTTAAAAAAAAAATCTGACATCTCAGGTTTTTTGTGTTTACCATTATATTCTGCCCCCTAAGCAAAACTGTCTTATGCATGTCAATGCTGACCATAATAATCTATTAATGTTGTCATTTTAGCTGGCAAATTAAAACATGCTCAAGCACGTTTACAACCATAAGTGTTATTAGTGATACAATATTACCTAGGAAAGCTTTTTTTCCTTTCTTAAAATTTTCATTTTGGTGAGAATATGTGTAAAACTGTGGCTTTTAACCTTCAGTTATTTAAGCTGCCTTTCAAAAGTTTGGAGGTACAGTAGTTCCAGTTGCTTGGTGTAGTACCAGTTTGGTGGCTTTATGCATATTGTAGTGCTTTTGTTTTTCTCATGGTGAGCCACAAACTCACCTATGTGAATTAAACAGTTACAAAGAATTATTTTCTGTTGAATTAGAATGTGGATCCATGGGAAATCTAAAAAAATGGTATTAAATTTATGGTAGTGCTTTTTATGCAGGAGATGAATTACAGCTATGCTAACAACCATAATCCATCCTGCTTGATTTTAAGTATTATTGAATTATAGTTATCATATAGGTGGAAATCTCATTCAAGACCAGAGCATTCATTGTTTTTTCTTTTAACTCTAGTAAGTCTTTCTGATGCATTGTGAATTGCCTGCACACATAGTATGACTGCAATTCTATTTAATTTTTCTCATTATTGTAGCGCTTAGAGTTACTCCCAGCTGGGAGGGGCCTACAGGGGAGGAAGTAGTTTCTGTGGTTTTTTTTCTCCAAAACAAAAACTCTTGTCTGAAGATGATGCCTGGATTATAAAATGAAGATCTTTGCCAACCCAAATTGTTACCACATCAGAGGCTTCACTTCTTGTTCTAATCTAAAAATGAAGCTCTTGTGCTTCTTAGCATTTACAACTTTCTGTAGAGGCAAGAACAAGTGAAGCCCTGAAGATTCAGAGAGACCTGTAGTAACATAGATGATAAAAAACTTTTTAACTTTACAAGTAATTTTTACCTTGAAATAATTTTCTGACTTAGAAAATAATGTATCGTATTTTCACCTTTTTTACAGTAGTGATCCTTGAGAAAATCCAAGCTTGCAAAATTATCCTGAAATGTTATGATAAATCTAACCGTTCCATAAGCTGTTAGATGCAGAAGGGGCTGAAAATTATGCATATACTCATGTATTGTTACATCTTGAGTCTTAAAAGAGAAATTTTAGCTTTGGTGATGGTTTTGTGGCTAGAAGAAGAAAATAAGCTCATAAACTTGGTATCCTATCTAAATCCGAAAGTAGGCTCTCATGGCTAAGAAAATATGGCAGTTTGCGTAACTGGGTCAAGTATTTCTTCATCCTTCCTTGGCTTTTTCTCTTGGGCCCTTTAGTCTATAAAGTTTGTATTCTTATGTAGCCTTAATGAACCCAAGAGTGTGTGTAAGTAAAATTTTTAAAATACCAGGTCCAGATTAGGACCTGGTACTTTAAGCTCTGCAGGTAGTGATTAGCATATTGCCAGTGTTACTGCAGTTGCTGAGTTACTTGCCCTATAATTGTGCATAGTGTTAATACATTATACTAAAAGAAAAATTACTATTATTAATATTAATACTAATATTTATATAAAAAGTTTATTATACTGTAAGTTTAAAAAGCTGTGCCTTGTAAAGCTACACTATTATGGACTTTTGAGTTTGAACTAAGTTAGCATAGATATCTCATTATCTAGTCACTACTGTCAGTCTGGGCTCTTAGGCTTAATCCATGGCATGTTAGCATGTACAGTGGTTAATGGTAACATTAGTTCTGAAGAAATGCTTTTCCTAGTGAATAGGACATAGTGAATTTGCTCAATAGCAAAACTGAGCAATTCCCCCTCATCTTCTTCAGAGGTCTGCTTGCTCAGTCCAGCCAGGAAAATGGTTTTTGTGTTGATTTTTCTAATACTGGAAAGAAGTCTGTATTTGGTGGCTTAAGCACACAGGTGCCTTTCTAGCTTATGTAGAATCTGAAATGTCAGCAGCTATTGGATGTTGGGGGAACATTAGGAGTAGCAGCACATGCTTGCTCTGTCCTTGTACCATATTACCACTTTTATTCTAGGCATCAATTAGTAGTTCCTGTCTGTGACTGTGGAAGAGGGTAGAATTTTTGTCTATGTAGAGTGGATCCTAATTGCATTATGCATGCAGAAAACTCTCATTGTACATAATTTTTTCATCTGTCAAATTTCAGATAAACTGCCCTTCTTAAGATCAGAGAGGTAGATTTGCTTGCTACTGCTAATGATGTGACTACAGGAGATGACAGCGTTGATGTATATGGACTGGAGTAAGAATGTAGGTGCCTTTCTGAAGTGAGAAACAAGGTCAATTTGGGGCTCTTTTTGCAGCAGCTGGAAGTTAGAACAGCACTTGCAACTCTGCACCCTAAGCAGACTGGAGGTGAAGTCCCTTGAGAAATCAAAGTGATTCTAAGTTTGGAGATCTCATTTCCCTCTCCCCTTCTCTGGTTTCTGATGCTAGTCAAGCCTTTTGCTGAGCTCACTCAATTTACTTAGCACAGGAGAAAAACTCTTATGTGTTGTTTATTTGGGCTTTGGTTTGTTGCGGGTTTGTTTGTTTTGCTTTTGTTGGTTTTGGGTTTTTTGTGTTTTTTTGTTGGTTTGTTTTTTTGTTTTTTTTTTTGTTTGTTTGTTTGTTTGAGGGGTGATTGTTGTTTTCTTTGTTGGGTTTTTTTTGTTTTGTTCATTGTATTAATTTCCTGCAGTTTTGGTATGGAGAGATCGTTTGAACATTATTGCTGGCGGAGGTGTGTGCTAGAGCCAGGGGAAAAGACCTCTGTACACCAGTGGTCAGCTTTTTTGCTGTCTCTAACCATCTTGGGTTACTTTGCTCTTCAGGTTGGGGAGCTGAAGTGGGGGAGACAGAATGACTAAAGGAAAATGGATAAGGAAGTAAATCATAATGATATGGAAAGGAATTTTTTTCTCCTTCTACCTTAAGAATCTGTCAAGCCCTTTGGGCTCTTCTGGGTTTAGTCTCCAGCTTTAAAATTATGAAACGATTACTTACAGAGAAAACAGAAATGGTGAAGTTATTAAGTTAAGTGTTAAGTGATATGAAAGTCAGATGTGTAAAGAATTTTAAAGGGCAGCAGCCATAGCCAGGAGCTGACCTCTTGTCTGTAAAAACATTTATGGTTTAGTTCTTCAGTGATAAAAAGTTCTTTACTTGATTTCTAGAGGCAGGTATGCCACCAGAAATGTCCCTTTATTTGTTTCTTTATATTCTTTCCCTAGCAGGTAACTAGTCACTGGCAATAGAGACAAGGTGTAGAGTAACTGGATCTTAAGATTCTACTTTTTCATTGTGAAAGACTGGGAGATTATAGTAAAATATTTTTATTTTGTTTGGGTTATTTTCATCTGTTGTTTCTAGGGGAATAGACCTCCAGGGTCCATGAAAAATAACCTAAGGAAAGAAAGCTTGATGTCAGTAGATTTAATTCAGGCATGTGGGAGCCTTCACTTCAGTTGAACATTTATGTATATCTGCAAGGAGCTAATATGAATAGAGACTTGAAGAATGAGGTAATACTTACTGTATGCAGTTGTTTGTCAGTTTTTACTTCTTTAACATTTGGTGTTAGAAAGGAGAAGGACTTGAGGATTTCTGGGTCATAGATGTATTTTTAAGGGAGGAAAACGAAAATTTAGTCACTAGTTGGTACCATAATTATTTGCCATGTGCCTCAAATCAAGAGTTTTCATGCATTTTGTGATAGTTTGTGGAACTGCCAGTGCTTGCTAGAAAGCATCATATGTGTAGATTGCAATAAAATATATCTAAAAATGAAGCTTCTTTACAGATTTTTTTTTAACATCTGACCCAGCTGCAAAATATTTTATACCACTATTTTAATTGTGACTATTTGTTCTAGGATATAAATAACTTATTCTTCACAGAAGTGGTTAATTTTTTAAAAAACCATTACTGTGTTAAAATTTGAGGCTGGAGGAGGCTGTGGTCCAGTGGGAGACTCCATGGAGAGAGAGGGCCCTGCTTCCAAGCTGGAGCAGCCTTGTCCTTGGAGGACTGCACCCCGTGGAAGAGTGACCATCCCACAGCGGTTTTGGGAGGACTGCCTGCCCGTGGGAGGAACTCTCAGCAGTTTGGGAGGACTGCTGCTCATGAGATTGGAACCATGCTGGGAAAGT
>NW_027269264.1:34958243-34980743 GCF_023055355.1 Agelaius tricolor | reverse complement strand
GGATCTAGTACAGGAAATGTCTTCAAATCAGAACTTCTTTAATTGCATTAGGTATCAACATCCCAATCTTAACGAATGATAAGCGGAGCATTAACTTAGATAAATCTGAGTTCTGAACAAAGTCCAGCGGGAAATTTGTCACAGAAAATGTTCTCATGTTTCATATTTCCTGTATATATTTTTTTAAAAGCAGAATATTTCTTGTGACATGACAGCTACTACAGACATAGGTCAATAAATACAGATGCAATTCTCAAGAATGCAGATGTGAGAAAGGTAGGCAAAAGTTCAAAATTAGGTGAGAACATGTAGTCTTTCCCTGTTTGATGAAAGTATACAGACTTGAGGGAACAGTCAGTTTGAAAAGTTGGTGTGCATAGGAGATGTGAATGTGAAAATACAAATAATGTCATGCACTGAACCTTTTGTTTTGGCTAAAATTTAAAATAATGTAAAATGTTTCATTCAGAAATATAAGTTGTCTTTAGTTCCAATGGGGTGCACATTTCAATAAGTGAATCACATAAAAACATTGTTCAATCACACCTCTCCCCTTGCTCCTCGAGGGAATTTGCTGTTTTCATTCAGAAAAAGTCGTCTGTTTCATGGGTTGATTAAAATGAACTTTTTTAGAACCTAAAAGTAGCAAAGCAACTAATACTGTCTGGAATTAAATCAGGTAACCTTGATCAAACAATTAACTCATCCTCTATTAAATCAATATTTACTGATGCTAATACTGGAACTAGTTCCAGTAGTTGGAATTACAGCCACTCATTTAGTGTCTTTATTATTAGTAATTAGGTTCCTGTCTTTCTCCAGTTCTACTTCTCAAAGCTGGTACTTGGCTTACATGTAGAAAATGGCCTGGTCTATTGACCCAGAGTGCATGCTCTGCACACAGCTGAAGATGCTTTGTAAGGCTGACAGCCCTTTCTGGCTGTGTGACTCCATGAGGACTGAAGCAAGTTCAGGTGCATGTTGCTACAGCCCAACCTAGACTGACTGCTGTGGAGCCATGGCTTAGGGCTATTTTAGCAAATAAACTCTTGTAAATAACAGGGAGAGTTCCAGCAGTTGCATTATCAGTATATTCTCATTGGATTTTTTTTTTTTTTGTCATACAGCTGCAGTGGTGGTTTTGTGGCAGCTTCAGTTCACAGGGGTTCTTGACACCCCAATAGCATTCTATCCATTCTCAGCACTCCTTGTAGGGTGCTTAACTGTGACAAATGATGAACTAATTAACACTGATGCACTAATGTGGTCATGAAGCTCTCTACTAGACCCTACCAGACCTTTATTTATTCTCTTTTCATTGTATAATATATTCTTTGCTTCTTGAATCTGCTTATGTTCTTTTGGATATTAAATTACCTTCAAACAATCTTATATAGGTCAATCTTACCCTTGTTTGGGGAAGGATTTTTTTCAGCACGATTTCAGGTCTGCAGAAGTATCTCCATGTTTGTTCTGCTCCTGATCTAGCTGAAGAGAAACTGTTCCAGTATTTTTCAGATCCTGAAAGATGCTTTGGTTCATATCTAGTATTGCATAATCTAAGATATGCCTAATGAATATGTGTGATAAAGTGGGAGATGCAACAGCAAAATTGCAGTAACAAATACTAAAGTTTGATAATTGGATTGCAATGTAATAGTTACAGTAGGACATCATATTAGACTAGCTTAATATTCCTCTGACCTTCAAACTTATTTCTATTGCTCTTGAATTTATGCTTGTTAGCAAAAAGCATCCTGCTCCCAAGTATGGGTCCATTATTATGATTAAAACATGGATTCCTTTTCCTTTGAAAGACAGGAAATAAAGAAATTTGTTGGAATATAAGTTCTGGAACTGTTACTTTTGTCTGTGACCCCCAAACTGGCATCAAGACAAGTGAAGAAAATACTCTTTCTATATTATAGCTAAATTTATCATTTCCTAGATACAGGGGTTTTTTTTGCAGTGGTTAAAAGCCTTTTTGTATAAAATTGCGTATTATCTTCCAGGCCTGTAACTTTTGAGTGGGGGGCTGTTTTCACTGATGTTACTTTTTACTGTAATAGAATGAGACTAACACAATGACTTGGTTGTTAATTGCAGGCTGGCAAAAGAAAAAATTATGTATGAAAAAGAAGCAAAACAGCAAGAAGAAAAGATTGAAAAAATGAAAGCTGAAGCATGCGATGATTATGGAATTAAGAAGCAGGTAAACTATTCCTAGATCTTGTTTTATAAAATCCTTATTGGTTTTCATTTAATCATAGTCATCTTCAGAGAGAGGAATCTCCTGTACTTTTTTCTAGACTCATGTTATATAAATATTAGACTATAATTGTGACATAAAAACAGCCATAGAAATTTCTTGAAGGTGTTAAATTGCAAGGATTATAGTTTATATATATGTATATGATTACTTAGTACTTCATGTCACAATGACTGTCACTCACTCTGTGTGAGGCCATCATGGACTCTTTCTTGGAAATACGGAGAACCTGTAGTGAATACATGGTCTCAGTGGATGTAGGTAAACCAAGTACTTGCTGCTAACTGGAAATGATAGAGCAAAATGAGAATGCCCAGTATTTAATATGAAGGGGAAACATTTCAGCTCTTGAGTATCCTTTTTTACTCACTAGTATCCTTTTGGTAAAATCACAAACCTCAGAGAAAGAAAGCAGTGTGAAGCTGCTGGAGTTTGTAGTGAAGTCATAGATTAGGAGGGGGCATGCTGTACTTTGGTCTGCTCAAGAGTACAGTGTAGTGTCACTGTTAGTATGATTACATTTTTTCTTGGAAGGTTTACCACAAGGATAGTGGTTGCAGACAGTTGGTACATACCCTTTTGGGAGAAAAAGTGTCACATCTACCCACAAGAGGAACATGGATTTGGGAGATTGGTGTTTATTCATTACAGAAGTGTGAAATGTCTGTGTTTCACTGTGGTCCTCATATTATTTCAACTAACTATGTTATCTTTTGATAATGTTTTTTGTCCAAGTATTTCCAAGATGTTTTATCTCAAATCTTCACAGAAATCAAAACTGTACTAAAATTATTTTCACTTAATAGTAATAAACATAACCTTGTGGAGTCCTGTATTTTTTTTTAAACAATGGAAGAATAGGTTAAACAAAATTCAAATACAAAATTAGCAAAAGATAGGAGAAAGCCTTTCTAGAAAAAGTTAAACCAACTTTTTTAGTAAATTCATATTTCAGTTCATATATCGTATGTCCTGCCTTGCTTTCATTATGCCATGGGAATGAAATACAAAGAATTTGTGTACAAATAAAGATTTGTATTTATGGAGCAGACTCGTCTTCTGCCTCACCAGACTGAGACTTGAAGATGTACAAAACAACAGCCTTTCTGAAGATCTGGTGCTAACAAAAACTAATGAGTTCAATTCCTATTTTTAGTGTTGTCCATTCATCAGATTATTTGACTGTATCATGGTATTTCCACAGTGATCTGCAAGATATCATGAAAGTCAAAACCAGTGATGGCTATGAACTTCTGCTGAAATTGTTACCTACTACTTGAAAGTCTTTCTAGAGACCAATGACAAAAGCCTTCACAGAAAACAGTCTTGATTCATTCAGAAATTGCCTGATCCACTTTGAAAGCAATCAGATTCTCCAATGATGTTTTCATTTCTTGTTTATTCAGCACACTTTGCTTTCTGGAAGTTATTATTTTAGGTTATTAAAATTTGGAGACTTCAAAGAAAGTTATATGGTTCCAGGAGAGTTTGCTCAGAACAATATTTTGGATACAGTAAAGACTTTGAGATCATTTTCAGAAAAAATATCTGTAGTTACCCATTTTAAGAATTGCTTCTAGTTAATCTCTAATTTCTTAAAATACAGTTGTAATCTTTATCTTGGTAATGAAAAGTAACATTTGGAGGGTGGGAATGAATTCAGTTACTTGAGACTAGGAGAATAGTTTTAACTATTAGTTTAGCTGAGGTATTGACTAAATCATATATGTGTGTGTGTGTCTCTGTGTGTCTGTGTGTGTGTGTATTTATGTATTTCTATACATGCACAAATCAATCCAGAGTTCAGGCAGGGATTCTTAAAAAGCCTAAAAGCAATACTTTCTCTTGATATAGTACTGTTTTCATTTAGCTTTCTAGTTATAACTCAGAACATACAGTTTTACATACAAAAGTGAATACGGAAAATTTCACTTTAAAGTGGAAAATACCATTCTTACAGCATATGTAGTCTTTAGAGTATGTCTGGTCTGTAATGAGGGATCAGTCCCTTTTTAGAACAATAGGTTTTGATTCAGTATTTTTCTTGTAACTCCTTATGCATTGGGACAACTCATGGTTCCAGTGGACTCAAGTCTTCTCTAGCTGAGGCAGTGACCATCTGGGATGGTTGGCAATTGTTACATGCTAGCCCTCACCTGAACTGTCCAGAAGGACTTGCTTAATGAGAAGCAGATTCAATACCAGGAAAACAAAAAGGACAGTTTTCTTGCAATGCTGTTAGATGCTGAAGATTCCATTGCAAGAAGACTTCGTTGTGGTAATAAATATTAAAATACTTCTGATTTATCCCACCAGGTGCAAGTTCTGCTTATAGTTTCTCTGGGTAGCAAGAAGTAGTGTAGTTCTAACTGCCTACTGATTTTATGAAGTCTTCTACTTAATGAAGTCTTAGTTTCTACTCAGTTATAACAATTCTCAATACATGAAGACTTTCCACAGGACTTCATAATACTGCTTTAATAGAGAATTTTCACACAGTATCATTCAAGTGCAAACTCTAATGTTAGAAACTTGTAGCTTTCTGTGTTTCTGTGGTTGTTGATGTTCATATATAAATAAATATCCTTTCACAGCTCATGCTTTTATTTTGAGACATGTGAGCTGGGGGAAAGCAACAACTCTATGTTTCCTCTCTCTGGGATTGTAGATATACTCTGGTGGTTTTGCTAATTGGCAACATTTTTACTGATAAGTGGGTGGTAAATTTTCCATTTTTTGAATGTAATTCTACAGTTCCAAGTTACTTCTTAAGTTTTGTTATTTCTAGATGAATTAAAAATCCAGTGGATTTAACACAGAATTTAATCTCTGCGTGTCCAAAGTACTTAAGAGTATATAAAGTACATCTTGCTCATACAGTTTTTTTCCAGTATTTGTGAAAACTGCAATATTTCTCTTGCTTTGTTGAGTGAAAGAGTACCTTCTGAAACAGCTAAAAAGACAGGCATTTGGAAATTATTTGCTGTTTTGGAAAATAATGTGAAAGATGGTAATTTGCTGCTGATCTTGTTATTCATGGATTCTTGCTGAAAGGCAGGTTGTAATGTTCTAGAACTTTTAAAATGTCTTTTTAGCCTCAAAGAAATATTCTGGTTAGTTGGCTTTTTACATACTTAGCTCTTTCCAACCACCCACCTGATTGGTTCAAAGTTCCTTCTTCTCACAGATTGAGCAAGATTAGATTAAATGTGCTGTTTTACATCAGTCTGATTATTTGCATAAGTACTTTTTCTGCCCCCTAAGAATAGATGATCTTTGTTTAATATTATGAATTCTAGCTCTAGATCCTTGGTAAAGTTGCAGTGGAAATGCAAGTGAAGACCTAATGCTTCTCCTTATATATTTTGACACTATCCTTAACAAAAGCGCAGTTTGTTTGCCGAAAAGCCAGCAACTTGGAATTCTCTGTACCAAATACCATACAATATCCCTAACACAGACCTGGTATTAAAGACGCATTCAAACTTTATGAAAGAAACCAAATTATGAAGAGGCATTACTGTGATCCTCCTTTTCCCCTTCTGTTTTCCAAAGAGTGTTTTCCTTCTTATCTAGGTAGATATAGTACCTTTTGGATTCTAGACTTTATGTCTTTAATGACCTAAAGTGATCTGCTTTAGAAGAAACAGGATTAGATCTTAACTGAGAGGAGCTGCAAAGAAAACTCATTTGAAATACCAAGGTATTACATCTAGAGTGTTTTCTCCTCCTCCATCAGTTTTCATGCTAGAGGTGGTAGGTAGTTCATTGTTGACACATGGCCATTTCTTGAAGCACTCAAGCACTGTAGAAACCAAACTGTGTTTCCCAGTTTTTTTATTGCAAGGTCTTTCAGGAGTCTTTTGATGAATGTATTTGACAACTTGCCTAAAGCAATTGTGCTGTTGTATCCTGTATTTGTGGATGGTTCAAGCTTCTTTTGGGCCTGGAAGCAAGTAGAACTCATAAAATTGTGTTTCCTACAATTCTTGTGTGCATTTATGGGGGGGGGGGTTTTGTGCCCATATTGACCTTAATGCTGTATCTCCTTTGAGTTCCCTATGCCTAGCTTCTTGCTACATTATCTATGCTGTACTACTCCATAGATCCCTACACCACAATCCTGGCCAAGTACATTGATATTACCAAGGCCCAGTACCTTGATACTACTCCTGTTTACTGCTGAGATGAGAAGTACTGCCATGGTGTGGATTTAAGCTACAAATATGGATTAGCCTACCAGTAGCCTTAGCATGATTATTTATTGTGTGCTATTAGTGGAATTACTAAATTTTGGAACCTTTGGTTTTTGTAATACTTAGAGGTTACTTTTTTTCTTTTAGTCCCTCTCCTTCCACCAGATGTGGCTGTAATTAGTTAATGGATTCCAAGTGCTTTACAGACTTTTTGAGGAAAAGTAGTTCAAACCAGTAGCACTTGTTTTAGCAAACAATTTTCTACATGTCTTTTCCTTACCTCTGCCATCTTTGAGTAGATCCATACTGTTAGGATTATCTGTGCAATAGAAAACAGGCAAGTGATTATGTGACAGTATTTAAAAGCTAGACTATATATTAATTTTTGTGTATGTAATTGGTACATATATGACACATTTACATTTGTCATGGTTTCTAGCCTACCTTTTCTGTTCAGAACACCACTCTTTTCACGTGAAACAATACTGGCATTATAACCTGTGACCCAGTAGTATATCAGGGTGTCCTTCTAAGCACAAGGAGAACCCTATGGAATTTGTTGGGGGTTTTTTGTTTTATTTTGCGGTGGAGTTTTTTGTTGCTTTCAAATTATTTGGATCTACATATCTATAAATCTCTTGATTAGATGTGGGTCAGTTGGGAAAAAAACCCAAATCAACATACTCTGCTTCTGTTTTTTGAAGCTGATAAAACTAATATCTCTCCCTCCCTCATTATTACTACTGCATTTTTAAAAGTTATTAAATTGTTCTTATCTCAGCCCACAAGGTTTATCTTTTCTTCCTGTTGTCTTCTCCCCACTAGGCTGGGGGCAGGAGCAAGTGAGCTGCTCCTGGTACTTAGTTGCTGGCTGGGGTTGAATAATAGTCTTAGCTGGAGTTGGAATTGCTCTGGTCTGGTCAGTGGAATATGAGTTGCTGCAGTGCATGTCACAGGGATGGAAATGGCTGCAGTGCCTGGCATTGGAGTTTGGGTGGCTATCGTGCTTGGCACCCTTACAGTTCCGTCTGAAACTTGGGCAGAATTTTTATAGAATTTAAAGAATAAACGCTTTTAAAAATCCAGTCAAAAAGCTTATATAATTATTTGAACTTTTTACTTTACTATGTATATTTGTAAAAGTAAATAGTCTTATCTGAGATTATCCGCATTTTTTGAAAAGAAATTGGTTTATGCAGAAGTTAAATCATAATGGGTGCACAAAATTCCTGTTCTCCCGGAACAGTCTCCAGCTGTTTGCACTTACTGAATATAGTTCTAGGACTTATCATCTTTCAGATTTTTATTTATCACTGCACCACTGGCACATATAAATAAAACTTGGGTAGCCATTTGGAAATCAGTCAAATATTGTTTTGAATCAAATTATTTGGGTAGATTTGTTTATTTCTTAGAGCAGGCAGGACTATAGCTTACAGAGTCAAGATTTACATGCCTTCCCAGGTCGCTTCTCTAGTGGCACGTATCAAATAAGTTACTAATTTCATATTATCTGTTTAACAAGCTTTACAACACAAAAATATTTCATATCTGTGTGGCACAAGGAAGTAATTATTGAATATTCTCACTCCTGTAGGTATTCTACTACATAAAGCAGAAGGCATCATATCATGCAGTTTATGGCACACCTCATTCTATGGCTGTTACATTGACTGATTAAAGTGTAAAATTAGAAACTAAAGTTTTTTTCTCTCAAAACCAAATGGTCTTAAGTGACACTTAAAAACTTGCTGATAATATCTTGTTACACAAAGCCTTTCTGAATACATAAATGCATTCTTAACTACAGCTTAACATCTTTTTACAATTACTTTTTGATACAGCAGCATTAATACTAGCAGGATGATACCACATAGGAATGGCAGAAAGAAAAAAGCGATTTAAAGAGAAGGCTTTCTGTTGCAGGTTATCCTGAATGGAGATGTTTCATATCTAAATATCTAACAGATTTTAATTCCTAAATAGATTTAACATTACTGAACAACTCTGCACATCTTTTCTTCTCAGTGTTTGGTGTTCAGATCCAGAAATGCTCCATGAAATAAATGTTCCCTTTCTTAAAACTGACGTTGTTTTCTTTAGGAGGTGGCAGGATTTTCAGATTCAGTGGGGTGCCAGTTTAGTAATTTTGTTCAAAGTGCATGGTGAGAATAATCTTTCCCCTAAAATGAAGCACAAGGATATGTAATAACTTTTTATGCATGATAAGCATCAAAAATATGAGCCTGCTGGTCTTTGCTTTTCATTTTTCTTTACCTTTGTCTTTCAGTCAGAGCCTCCTGCAGTCTGCACACAATGTGATCAATAACTCAATAACTTTTTTCATGCAGTAATTATCTCTATGGGGTATTATCTGAACATTCTTTTTCTTTATTACCCAAAAGATGCAGGAGATATTTATATAACCAGCTGATCCCCTTTTGGATGAAGCTGCTTCATGACAGCAGGAGAAAGTTTGTTCTAAATAGACTTTTTAACAACTGCTGAAAACCTTACTAAGCTGTACTTTTTGGCCAAGGGAAAGATTATTCTGAATACTGTCTTGCACTTAAAACTTGATATTCAGTTATGCATAGAGTAAATGTGCTGTAAATTAACGGAGTTTTAAGCAATTATGCTAAGTGAATTCTTTTAAGAAAAGAAGCCTATTCAGAAGATATGTGCAATTGTTCTGAAGTTCCTAGATAATGACTAGATTGCTGATTTTTTAGAGTAAAAACTTATCCTACAAGATAATGTTTCTATCTGGAACATATTCTAATTCCATTGTCTTCTGATTTTCACAGATCGAGATCTTACAAGAGTCACGAATGATGATTCCAGACTGCCAACGCAGACTAGAAGTTGCACATGCAGAGCTTACTCAACTACTAGTGAGTATTGCATCACACCCCAACTGATGAAGAAGTGCTGCAGTTCCTGGATAAACAACTGCAGCAAATAAAAACTGGATTAAAGAATTTTCTGTAGGTCCCAAGACCAGCATCCTATAAGATACCAGTTTTTGCTTTGGATAGCAGTCTTTGCAGACTTGGTCTTCAGTCTGTGGAGACTTTGTGTGTGTGTTAGAAGCTGTCCTTAATGTAATGTACATTGAACATACACTTATCCCAGACTGTGAAAATGGACTCAGAACTCCTGTCCTAGTTCCCTCATGAGAAAAATCAGTTCACTTACTTTAGGTTTTATAGATAGTATAAATGTATATAATATGCTTGTACAGAACTGAAATTGTCAGGTACTTTGGTTACTACTCCTATTATGCTATGGACAAGTCAGAGAAGTCCTTGCTGAGTATTGCTTAATGTTTTATGAAGTGAGCAGTACTGCCCTGCTTTTTAAGATAAAAATACCTTTAGGAATAAGGAGTATGTTGTACAAATAGATTCACTGAACCTATACTATGTTTGGAGATGATAATGCTTATTTTAAAAGCTGCCTTCTCATCAAGAATTCAGCTACACATGTTGGTGCACAATAAATGGTATTGTGAGGCTAAAAATAAACATCCTAAATTATGTCCCAGATATAGTGATGGCTAAAATGCAAATACTTTTTTAATGGAAAAGTCAAGGTGTCCTAATCTCAGGCAGTCTGCCTCTACTGTTTGCCAAAATAAATTCTCAGTACCTGGCAGGATTTAGGGTCTTTTTGTCGCTCATCTAGTTACTGAACAGTTAGTCTAAATTTCAGTGGTGTGCAAAAATGTTGCTGTTGATCCATAGTATGCAAACCTAAAACAAGGAATGGGGACAGTTACTACTGCTGTTAAGAATTTGGAAGTCTTCATGTGTTTCTTTCTGTGCTTAGCTCACCTTCAATGCATTTATTGAAATGTACTGTATCCTAGTATGTTTTTCAATTGTCAGTCTACTTAAGCATTTTTCTAAGAGTACTCTTAATCTGAAGTTTGTTTTTACTCGTCCCTTGGTTTTAGATATTCAACACTTACCAAATAAAGGTATGCATAGGTCAAATCCACTTGCATATGACAGCCACTATCTGGGACCTTAAGCAGGACAAAAGAATTTACCTGTGCTTTGAGTAACACAGAATGTGTGTTTTCAAAAATTATATATTCCTCATTTCATAGAACGGTTTGGGTTGGAATGAACCTTCAAAGATCATCTGTTCCAACTCCCTTGCAATGACCAGGAACATCTTCAACTATATCTGGTTGCTTAGAGTCCCATCCAGCCTGACACTGAGTGTTTACATGGATGTGATGCCTACCACCTCTTTAGGCAACCTGTCCCAGTTCTTCACCACCCTCCACTGTAAAAAACTTCTTCTTTTTATCTAGCCTGAATCTATTCTCCTTTAGTTTAAAACCATCACTGCTTGTCCTGTCACAACAGGCCCTACTAAAAAGTCTGTCCCTGTCTTTCTTGTAGGCTTTACAAACCCAACTTTCAGCCTGTCCAGAAAGGAAAGTGCTCCAGCTCTCTGACCATCTCTGTGGCCTCCTCTGGACTCCCTCCAGCAGGTCCCTGTCCTTCCTGTGCTGGGAGCCCAGAGCTGATGCAGCCCTGCAGGTGGGGTCTCAGCAGGGCAGGGCAGAGGGGCAGAATCCCCTCCCTGGCCCTGCTGCCCACCCTGCTCTGGATGCAGCCCAGGACACGTGTGGCTCTCTGGGCTGGGAGTGCCCATGGCTGGGTCATGTCCAGCCTCAGCCACCAGCACCCCCAATTCCTTCTGGGCAGGGCTGCTGGGATCTGTTCATCCCCAGCCTGGGCTGGTACCAGGGCTGCTCTGACCCATGGGCAGCACCTTGCACAATGGCCTTGTTAAAACACATGAATTTTTCCATGGGCCCACTTCTCAAGCTTGTCCAGTTCCTCTGGATAGCATCCCATTTCTCAGTTGCATCAGCTGAGCTACTCAGCTTGAGTAGCTGATGGTGTTATCTGCGCATTTATGGATCT
The DNA here is from genome assembly GCF_023055355.1 of Agelaius tricolor. Classification (NCBI taxonomy): domain Eukaryota; kingdom Metazoa; phylum Chordata; class Aves; order Passeriformes; family Icteridae; genus Agelaius; species Agelaius tricolor. Next base: position 34,969,332 of record NW_027269264.1, on the reverse strand, counting down.
CACTTTCTGTATCATTAATGAAGATATTAAATAACACTGTTCACCATACAGCGCCCTAAAGGACATCGCTGGTTGCTGATCTCCATCCAAACATTGAGTCACTGACCAGTTCTCTGGCTGTGACCATCCAGCTAATTCCTTATCCAGTGAAGAGCCCACCCATCAAATCCACTTCTCTTCAATTTAGGGAGAAGGATGTTGTGGGGGACCATATAGTCCACAATGATAATTCCCTTTTTGCAGTCTATAAGGACTTCACCTGACTGCCATGGCTTTTCAAATGTCATGGAGAGGAGCATGGCAACTGCATCAGGCAATTCTCCAGGACTCTGGGAAGCATCTTGTCAGGTCCAACAGACTTAGGTATCTCACATTCAGGTTCCTCAGGTTGTCATGAACCTGATCTTTACTTACAGTGGGAGGGACTCGGCTCTCCCAGCCCGTTTCGTAGTCCATCCACTTGAGACCTGTAAGAAGATGCTACCAGTAAGACAGAAATATTGTAGAGTACCTCAGCTTTCTCCTTATTTGTTAGCAGTTTTTACCTTCTTAAATTTAATCCCACAACGGTTATTTTCAGGGTACTCAAAAATGTTGCTTTTGATTACAGGAAAATGAAAAAGAATTGGAAGAAGCTGAAGAGTATAAAGAAGCACGTTCCATACTGGAGTCAGTGAAGCTGGAAGCCTAGCTGTTTTCCAGTTCTCTCCTTATATGCATTAGCACGGGGTCCATTCCACAGTTTCATTTGACTATGGCTCTACTACTTTTGTTGACTTGCTAAAGTTCCCTTTATGCAAACTGAGCTTTCTCTAACTGCAAGGTGCATCAAATAAAGAATATTCTGAAACATTTGTGTGTTCCATATTCGGGCAAAATAGATATATTTCCAGTTCACCTCAATTAAAAAAAAAAGAAAAATAAAGCCCATTTAAAGTAAGTGTATTAGTTAATATAGAGAACTTAACAGTTCAGGCTAAGAAACAAAGTTTGGCTATGTGAGGGACCACTAATTACTTAAGAATGAAACATCTTTATAGAATAGTTTGGGTTGGAAAGGTTCCATCTAGTTCCAACCCCAACATGGGCTTCAGAAGCACCTTATATTTGAAATAATATACATTACAGCATAAAAATCTATACTGAAAGAGAAGGTAGAGCAAATAACCCTTCCCAGTCACCTACCTTTTTTTTATGGCGCAATTTTTCTGTAGTTTTATCAAGTATGTACTCCTTGTTTACTTTTGAGTCCAAGGCAAAAGCTGACTCCAGATCTTTCTCAATGTGCATGGCACTAAGTTGAGCCCAATTCATACAACTTCCATGCATCAAAATTCTTCTGCTTTTCGGGAAACAGGATTTAGCAGGTGACTAGTATATTGTGAGTTGCATCTGCTAATAAGAGTTCTGGACTGAATGCTTTTCTTGAGAGCACTTTGGCCTAACTGATTTTTTTTTTAACAAAATTCAAACCCCAAGACACAAAAGAGAGCTAAGGGGAACTAATGGGTAAGGGAACAACACTTAGTCTGCCCAGAAGACCATTAAAACATTATGTACAAAAGCTGTGGTTTTTTTCAGAGTAGCTTCTCTAAAGCAAATAGTAAGTTCTGTTGATAAACAAGGAAGCTTTTTACATTAGTTTTTCTAGTTTGAAAGTGTTCTGGCATGTTTCTTAAAGGCAACACAAAGCACAGTGTACCTTTTGTGTGGTGCTAAATTGAATATTCAATAAAATTCTTTGTTAATTTGCCTGAGTTTGAGTAAACTGCTGTTTCAGTACTTACTTATGTACCTTAAGCACATTTAGAGTAATGTCTACTTCTTCATCACTGTTAAGCACTGCTCTGGAAGATCAACACCAAAAGATTCCTGATTGGATCAGTCAGAATGATCTACTTTTGAAGTGACCCCAGACCAGTACCACAGAGGGCTAAGAGGTGAAACCTGTTTTGACAGTACAGTTCCATAAGAGAACATGCCTGACTTCTTACCAGCATTGTGTTCTAGACATGGAAGTGCCAAGCAGACACTGCCTGGGTCACAGCACATATGAAGTGCTACTGAGGAAAATATCCGTCTTTGGACACTCATTCACCCAGCTGAATGACCAGTTTGTGACCTCCACTGGGAAAGGTGGCTGGAGTGCACAAAGTGTGTCACAGCTGAAAGACTGCAGCATGAGTCTGCTTGCAGCCATTGAGTGGAGTATGGTGAATAAATGCTGAGCTGAAAAGAAGTGTAGGGAGATGCCAAGTCTGCTGGGTAAAGTAGGGTTTAAAATAAAAATTGCTCTTCAGAAGAAGAAAGAATACACACTTCTGGAAAACAAGCCCAAATAAAAATTATGTGCAGTTGCTGACTACCACAAAAAATGCATATGAAAGCTAAACAGGTGTGACCTATAGTGGCTGAAGGGAAGTAGGATTGTGACATGGCTTAAGGCAGCATTTAGAATGGAAGTCACATGGCCTTGAACTACCACACAAACTTTAGGAAATGTTTCTTAGTGCAGTAGTTTCTAGGGTGAGTGGTTTCTCATGTTTGCCTAATATGTCTCTGTACAAGCCATTTCCTAGCTCCCTATTACTGCATCATGGACCAAGATGATACTCTGCCCTACTACTAAATTCTCTAAAAATGAACATGTTCTGTAGTACAGGAAGTAGCCAGCTTCAAAATCAAGGTATGTTCACACCTGAAAATACTGTCTCCAGATGCCTCTGGAACTGTCTTAACTTCTGAAGGCAGCATGTTTTCAGACTGCCAACATCCTTTAGGAGAAGGAAAGAGCTAAATGTGCACAAGTATTTTGGGTGAAATCCACAAAAAGCATAAACCACACAGAGCTTTTCTATTTCCCTGTAACAAATATCTTGTTTTGGCAACCCACCTTCCCCATCTCTGGCGAAACCTTTCAAGGGAGCTGCAGTCAATCTGTGTTCTAACACTTGGGGCATGAGGGGTGGGGGTCCTTGGTTTAACTCAAGAGGTTCAGGTCAAGGAAGAGGCTCAATTACTGAGCCATACTTCCTCCTAATAGACTGAGGTCCTCAGAATTGCCACATTAGTGTGACAGGTGGCTGGCTGCACAGCTCCTTAAGACTGAGCAATCACCAAGAATTTACTACTAAAATTGGATGGGCTGATCATCCCAAAAGGTACAGTTCTCTTCAACAGACCTGTATGACGAAAGAAGTAGAATAGCAAGTCTGTGCATTTAATATGTAGGTGATACAAGGGTGTTCAGTATCTTCAAGGACAGTATCAGAAAACAAAAGGTTCCTGACAAACTGGAGAAAATTTAAAATACTTATTTTAGTAAGGACACATTTAAATAAGAAAATAAAGCAGACTTACACATGGCAGCAGCAATTTTCTACTGCACCAACATAGGAAAAAGTCAATGCTGGACACCATTTCTGAGAGATATAGAAGAATTTTAGTGTATTACATGCAAAACATTAGTTTAGCTCATAAGACACGGCCAACAACCTTTACACTCCCCTTTTTATTAGAAAGGTTTTATCTAGAAGCTGCAACTAAAAGAGATGAACAAATAAGGATTGAGAGGAAAACAGTGAAAACTGTGAAAAAGACTGAAAAATGGTCTGTGCAAAAGAAGGAACAAATCCAGACATTTTAGCCTGGAAAGTACTGAGGGTAGCAGTGGTAATAATCTTCAAGTGTAAACAGAATTACAGAGGAAAATAATAAATTTTTCTTGGCAGACAGAGTAAGATGCAATGAGCTTGAGTTACAGTGAGGGGTAAAAGTATTTGACAGGTTCCTTCCTTAAGAAACAACTAAGACAAATGAAGCTCTAGAAGAGACTGTCCATGGAGGCTGTTTGAGCTGCCTTCCTAGAGGTCTTCTCTTGACCAGGCAGCTCAGTCACTCATGACACAGGGACCACTGATCCTGCCTCATATTTACACATTAGGGAAAAGCATCAAAAGGTGGATAAGCATTCATAGTTTCTCAATAACACTTCTCACTCAAAAATACAATAGAGTTGTTACACAGCTGAAATTAATGACTTTGAATACAGCACAGAGGAGATCCCCAGAGTCCCCTCAAAGGAGACAATTCAGTGATACCTACCTGACTTTTCAGATGTTGCACTGCACATTACAACACAGGACACAAAGAAGGTGAAAATGGTCTTCCTTAATGAAAGGACCAGATTAACTCATTTTTTTCTGACTTTCCACTTCCTATTCACATTTCTGAACACTTATCAAACACACACAATGGTCAAAAGTACCTCAGGTTCCCACTTGTCATTTTATTTTATGTGTTAATTTGTGCACAAATGAGCTCATTCAGGGCAAAGATAGGAAGCAAGTTTGAAGTGCAGCTGAAATCAGAAGGATGGAACTTGCAAGGTAAGAAGTGAACTGTGAGGCCTGCTGTAAAAAACTGCAAGGGAAGTAGCAAATTTAGTTCAAAGAAGAAAATGTTTTCTCTATGGCCTAACCATCTTAACAACCCTTCTCCCATCTCATCTCTCAGGGAACCCACTTCTAAGGACACTGAACAGAAAATACAAAGGAGAACCACTTCTGGGTTCTCTTCCATGTGCAGTCTTGGCTATGCTCTGTTACCACATGTAACGGGAGGCTCACAATAAATCCAAATTATGGGCTTAGGACTTCAGAGGTGATGGCGAAAGGGATCCATAATTGCCACCTTCCCCAGTTTTCTGAACACAAATTCAACCACAGTAAAAAAACCAGCTCTTGAACTGTGCAGAGTGCTTGCTAGCAAATCTCAGCAGCCAGCATTTCAGGGCAAACATCACCACTCTAGAACCGCTCAACATTAAGATTACCTTTAAAAGAAAGAAAAAAACTTCTACAACAGTTTCATTTTCTTAGTGTTCTGAAGTTACTGTAGATGTTACATTACAGGGAAGGAAACCCAATAACCCACTGAAAGAGCCTCAAGTAATAAGGTTAACAGAGGCTGAATAGGTTGAAATTGGAAAAATAAGCATATTATTTATGTATCAATTACTACTTGCTCTCCATTTCAACAAAAGGAAATAAAATTTTCTCATCTTTCCTAACAATCCAGAGGCCTCCTTCTGCCCCTGCATAATTAGCAGTAAATTTCACCACAGCTCTCCATAAGCAATCAAAAAGGCTACCTAATTAAAAAAGTAATTAGTTTACACAGATAGATATGAGTGGGTAGATTAGTTGATGAAAATAAAATTAAATTCCTCTGGATGCTTTTAGTGACTCAGCTTTCTGCTCTGTTGCAGCTTCTACACATTTCTAAAGGAGCAGGTTAAAAATTAGTACAAAATACTTCATTTGTAAACGAATAGAGTATCTTTCAAAACCAATTGATCAGATTTGGCTTGTCTTCTGTTTTCAACACAGAAGATAAACTTCACATTTTATGAAGTATAAAAATCAGTGCCTCCATAAAAGGACTAATGAGTTATGTTTCATTTTCTCAGATCCCTTACACAATACCTAGGCACCAAACTGAACCAATGCTGCACCTGTAAAAGGAAAGTTTGAACACTAACACCTGGAACACTATAGGATTTGTAAGAAGCCAGAATAGCTCCTGATACCAGACCTGACCAAAGGAGTCTTTCCCAGTCATCCTGCCATCAGCAGAAGTCAGAGAAAAGAGGTTGAGCAGGACTGTAGTTTTCCACAGGATAAACATACACCCTTCACACTCCTGCCATTTTCCCAAATGAAGGAAACCCCATTTTATTTTGTGGTGGGAGCAGGGACCTGTATTCAGACACTTGAGCTGGGGGATATGCAGGGAACACAAAACAAGTAGCCAAAATCAAAGGAAGACAAGTATAACAAGTATAACAACCATAATCCTTGATGACAACTAGGAAGTTTTGTCAGAGAAATCAGTGAGTTAAGAAGCTTCCTTCCTCAAAGGCTTTATCATGGCCAGTGCCTACTGATAGACCTCAACTCCATGAAGGCATCAAATACCATTTGTCACATTCAAACAAAATTGCAATAAGAAATCTAACCAGCACAAGGGAGGAGGCTGCCTTTGAACTGTGGAGGGGGGAAATGTGATGAACTAAACATTATTTGTTAAGCAAATTAAACAGCTGTAAACTTAGGTTTTATACTTTTATAAATTAAGAAGGTTATAACTGAAACTAAAGTTTTAAACAGAGATATAAAAATATACAACTACTGTATACTGAACTTTTGAAACCATTTGTTTTTTAATGTGCCAGTAATAAGCTCTCATTTTGTTTGCTATTTTTGGAATGCTCCTCACCAGTTCAAGGTGTATTGAGTCAACTGGCAATTTCTGGCTACTATGAACTCATGAGAATCCACTTGGAAGACATCTGAAATTCCACATGTATCCTCAGACACAGTAGATGGAGCCAGTGGGGAGGAAAGAAAAGCTTTTGAAGTGATGAAAATGAAGCAATTTTCCCACCAAAGCTAACAAACTTTGGATTACTTGGTCAAACCAATTTTAAATTGGTAATTATCAACAATACCTATACACTGTTCACCATCCTACACGAAGTGAGCTGGTGAACCTTGTCCATTTCTGAATACCACTGAGCTTTTAGAAAGACAGGCCTGAAAAGCCATCACATTAGGTCTTCACTGTGCCAGGGCAAGAGGACAGAACCCACGTCCTCCATACTAGCCCCTTCAAAGGAGCCTAGATCTGAGCTGACATGGAAACTACTTTCCTTTCATTAAGCTTACCATTAAGAGAGGAGTGCTGTCAGAGCAGCATCACAACACTTTGCAGAAATGAGGATCAAGGTAAGAATGGTGAAATTTTTTCAACACTGAACATTTTGTGGATAAACAGAAGATTCCAGTCCCTTCTGCACCAAATGCAGCACCTTTCAGAAAGGTTCCAATTAACTTTTAATAAAAAACTCAATTGGAACTAGACCAATACTCTATTTAGACATCCAAATACCAAACTTTACTCAAAAATTACAACATCATCAGCTGCCTATGATTAAAAGCACTTCGTACCTGGCTTAATGTCAAAGAGATAATGCTACTTGTCACATAGAGTTCCTTCAGAAATAGACAATTCACTTCCCAGTTTACATCTCCTTCATGAAGCCCAAACAGGAAAATGTAGAGAATGCTCTGCAGGTCTGCGGGCAAAAGGAAAACCCACACTGTGCAGATGCTTGACTAGCCAGACAGACAAACTGTACCTTGTCTTAGATTACTAGGCAGAGGAGTAGACCGCTATTACAAGGACAGCTTACCAATAGCACCGCAGTTTCATTTTGTTGTTATTCAGGAAATGAATTTGTCTCTCCTTACTTCAGTTTTCCACACAAAAAATATTCCAAAACACCCCCACAAAAACCTAAGTGTTTCAAGTTTGTTCTCCCAGTGGTGATGTCATGATTATTTCATTTTAATACTTCTGTCCTCTGGTGTAAGCGAACAAACTACACTGAAGTGTAAACTGAACTTTAAGTTTATACACAAGCTTCAGAACTTTTTGCCAGTTTTAAGCACCGAAGTTAATCATCTCAGGATTATGCCAGTATAATACAGGTAGTTAATACTGTTAATCAAGCAGAAACAATTACTCCCTTACAAGAGAAAAATCACACACATTGCAAGATTAACACATGAAAGGTACTTGAAATCTCCAGCTGTTTTTTAAAGTCTTCTGCACTAGAACCTGGGTTGTGAATGGTGGTAAATCTGATTAAGTGCCCAGGTGGACAGGAGAGGGCAGGATGAAGAGGAATGAGCTGAAGTGTCTATTGCCTGGTAGTTAGGCTAACTCTGGATGCACAAGACTTAGACTACAGGCTGAAGGTGAATCCAAATGCATACCTCAAGCCAAAGAGAGAATCACTCTGCCTTCTGAAACCCAAATCTGTACAAAAACACATACACTGTGCTAAAAATAGAACCATGGCAAGATGATCACAAAGGATAACATTCTTTGCAATCCAGGATAAAAACCTTATAAAGATGTTATAAGACAAAATATTCAACCTTTCAGCTTCCTTTTGAGTTACAAGGTAAGAGAATTTAACCAATGCTTACATGGAAACTGGCCTGCCTTGAGCTCTTATTTCCACTACAAATCTCAATAAGCAATCCAAGGAGCCCACTACTGTTTTCAAACATTGAATTCAAAAAGGAACACACTCATCCTGACTGTATCAGGCTATTTTAACTCTGCCTTTCTAATTTTCTCCCTGCAGAGCAAAAACCAGGCACACTCTGAGGACAGCACAGGAGAGAAGAGCAGTGACAGCTGGGAGCCATCTAAAGTAAGGAAGGCCATTTGCAAGGAGGTTTCCTCCCCCAGCATGTCACCATCCCTTGCAATAGACTCTCTCCTGCACCCCCTCACTGCTTCATTAGCTGTAAATTATGTGGCTTAAGAAGGAAACAGAACTTTTTTAACATTTGGAGAGATCAGCATTGCACAAGAGACCTGATTTGCTGATTACCAGCAACCAAGCCCAGCATAGGGTTCTGGTCTCTTCCCAGTTTGGACACCCCAACACACGACTCTCTCTCTAGTTCATCACCCTCAAAGAGTGGAATTTACCAATACCACCCTTGCCTCCAATGCTAAAAAAGAAAACCCAATACTTCCACTTGAAAACCACTCTCACACTGCCCATCTGAGCATGAAAAGAGCAGTAATTATGATGGAGTTCCTGGACTCACTGTAAAAGGCCACTTTAAGCCCAGTCTTACAAGATGGCACTACTGCCATGATGTTCAGCATTTTCTGTATCTATCATGTCTAACTCTTTCATGCCACAACTCTCAGGTGCACATTCATAAAAGTTTACCCAATAGTTATTACCATTAAAGTAATAACTATTATTCTAGGCTGAAAGTAATTCACCTAGAGCAGACTTCATTAATGCCAGGTGAGGATAAACCTAGTCAGACACTTACCATGCTTGTGGCATGTTATTGCTCCCTGTGTTGACTGGAAGCCTCTATTACTCAAGGACCATCCCACCCATGCTTGTCACAAATGAGGCACCTGCAATCACAAGACCATGGGCACAAAAGCCTCCTCTCAGACAGGGTCAGGCAAAGGAGGTTTCAAGGCTCTAATAATGTCATGTCTCGTCACTATTCTACATATAAATAAAATATTCTTTCTGTACCATACTGCAGTTCCCTAAACACACTTTTTCTCCCAGCACACAAAGTACCTTCTGCCCATTACAAAATCTCCTACTTTATTCTCAACCGGAGCATAAAGAAAAACTGGTTTTCCCATCCTGTAGCTTCCCCAGCAACAGAAGATGCAAAATTCTGAGTGCTGGCTCTCAGCTTACCTTGCGACACTGTGCTTACAGTAAACACCTACTATGGGTAGCCCGTGTTTTCAGTTGAGAACAGACAGCTAGATTTAAATGTGAAGAAACCCATAAGACTCAGGTTGCGGTATTGCAGGTCCTTGCTACAGCTGAAGCATTAGAAAACTGTACCACGTTCATGACAACTTTAAGATACAGGGATGCTTCTTTGTGCAGAATGTAATTTCAAGCACTGTAAGCCATGACTGAACTACCAGCCACTGGCCAGGAGGAGAGAGACGCGCAGGCAAAAGAGTTTGTGTTGGTGCAGAAAAGAGAGCACAGACTAAACAAACAATGGTAGAAAATGGTAGAAATGTTCTGAAAACCCAAGAACTCAAAAAGAGTGTTTGTTGAGAAAACATTTATCTTTTTCCAACCGGCAAGAGAGTCATCTGACAAGCTTCATTTTTTTTCCCAAAACATTATCTGCAATTTCTCTCAAGAGAATCAAACATTCAAAACTAAAAAATGTTTTCTCCTAGAAGAAAAAAAGCAACCAAACAACAACCTGAAGAAAGAGTTGTCCCTTAGAACTAACATGGTTGTGGTCATAAACATAGGTACTGCCATACTGTACTAGAGTCTGCCTGGTGCTGGCATGACTCCATCACTGTAGAGAGTACCAAAATGGGAGACAAATATCACTGTTTTGGATGTGTGTGTATGTATACCTATCTTTATATACATATATATATATATATATATACACATATATGTATGTTGTAAGTGCCTTAAGATTACAAAGACTGCTACAGTGAAAACACAGAGGTAGTCAGTAAAAAAAAATCCAAAACAAGCCAAAAAAAAAAAAAAAAAAAAGGTAGAAGAGTAGGACAAGTCCTCAACCGAGGGGCCATCAGTGCTCCTGGAGCTCTCCTCTCCCCTGCTGCCAAGCACAGCCTCCCCGCGTTTTTTTGCTTGTGTCACATAGACTTTGTTCCTCATCAAGAAATTTGACCTTTATATCTATTGCAGGCATCAGGCTGAAGAATGAAATGTTTTCAGTGATAATGAGAACAAAATGTGGATTCCATCTCTTCTTTAAGTTACTGAGCACATAAGCAGAAAATGACAAACACCCTGGCCTTTATTTTAGTATTTCATATGCAAGCAGATTTTCTTGATTAGACGACAGAACACCAAGACGTGCCCGTTTTACACTATTAAAAACCAAACACAAAGCTACGGATGGGGGGGGGCGGGGGAAGAAGACAAAACAACGCGATTCCTCCTGCCACACGGCAGAGCCATCGCGTAATTTCGGCGGGGAGCAGCGCTTGTTCCCGGTTATTCCCGGGGAGGCAGGCGCTCGGGGCCCGGGCCCGCCCTCACGGAGCCCGGGCCGCGCTCTGGCCCCCGCGCGCCACTCTCCGCCGCCATGCCCGTGCAGCGCATGCGCGGCAGGCGGCCGCCGGTGCCACCATCTTGGCGGCTTCGCGCCTGCGGCGGCGCGGCGCGCTGCGGTGGGCGAGCCGGGATCCATTTCCCTAATTGGCCGTAGCGGGAATAATTCACGTTCTCCGACTCCACCGTTCGGCCCTGCGCTGCCGTTCGGGGCGCGGGCTGGTCAGTCGGCTCGGGTCCTCGTTTCGCCCCTGTGCTCCCCGCCTGGCCGCCGGGCGCAGCTCTCCCGGCCGAGCTGCGCCGAGGAGCGGCGATGGCCAGGGCTAGCGGCCGCCGGGAGCGCCGGGCGGGCCCGCAGCGGTGGGAGCCGCCGGCGTGGCTGCTGCTCCTCTCTTTAAA